>NW_026513050.1:0-68011 GCF_027579735.1 Bombina bombina
CAAAAAGCTGGCAGCTGTGCCAGATGTTCAAGCCTTTGTTCAGGCTCTGGTTAGAATCAAGCCTGTTTACAAACCTTTGACTCCTCCTTGGAGTCTCAACTTAGTTCTTTCAGTTCTTCAGGGGGTTCCGTTTGAACCCTTACATTCCGTTGATATTAAGTTATTATCTTGGAAAGTTTTGTTTTTGGTTGCAATTTCTTCTGCTAGAAGAGTTTCAGAATTATCTGCTCTGCAGTGTTCTCCTCCTTATCTGGTGTTCCATGCAGATAAGGTGGTTTTACGTACTAAACCTGGTTTTCTTCCAAAAGTTGTTTCTAACAAAAACATTAACCAGGAGATTATCGTACCTTCTCTGTGTCCGAAACCAGTTTCGAAGAAGGAACGTTTGTTGCACAATTTGGATGTTGTTCGCGCTCTAAAATTCTATTTAGATGCTACAAAGGATTTTAGACAAACATCTTTCTTGTTTGTTGTTTATTCCGGTAAAAGGAGAGGTCAAAAAGCAACTTCTACCTCTCTCTCTTTTTGGATTAAAAGCATCATCAGATTGGCTTACGAGACTGCCGGACGGCAGCCTCCCGAAAGAATCACAGCTCATTCCACTAGGGCTGTGGCTTCCACATGGGCCTTCAAGAACGAGGCTTCTGTTGATCAGATATGTAGGGCAGCGACTTGGTCTTCACTGCACACTTTTACCAAATTTTACAAGTTTGATACTTTTGCTTCTTCTGAGGCTATTTTTGGGAGAAAGGTTTTGCAAGCCGTGGTGCCTTCCATCTAGGTGACCTGATTTGCTCCCTCCCATCATCCGTGTCCTAAAGCTTTGGTATTGGTTCCCACAAGTAAGGATGACGCCGTGGACCGGACACACCTATGTTGGAGAAAACAGAATTTATGTTTACCTGATAAATTACTTTCTCCAACGGTGTGTCCGGTCCACGGCCCGCCCTGGTTTTTTAATCAGGTCTGATAATTTATTTTCTTTAACTACAGTCACCACGGTATCATATGGTTTCTCCTATGCAAATATTCCTCCTTAACGTCGGTCGAATGACTGGGGTAGGCGGAGCCTAGGAGGGATCATGTGACCAGCTTTGCTGGGCTCTTTGCCATTTCCTGTTGGGGAAGAGAATATCCCACAAGTAAGGATGACGCCGTGGACCGGACACACCGTTGGAGAAAGTAATTTATCAGGTAAACATAAATTCTGTTTTATGCTTACCTGATAAATTCCTTTCTTCTGTAGTGTGATCAGTCCACGGCCCGCCCTGTTTTTAAGGCAGGTAAATATTTTTTAATTTATACTCCAGTCACCACTTCACCCTTGGCTTTTCCTTTCTCGTTGGTCCTTGGTCGAATGACTGGGAGTGACGTAGAGGGGAGGAGCTATATGCAGCTCTGCTGGGTGAATCCTCTTGCACTTCCTGTTGGGGAGGAGTAATATCCCAGAAGTAATGATGACCCGTGGACTGATCACACTACAGAAGAAAGGAATTTATCAGGTAAGCATAAATTATGTTTTTTTGATTTTTGATATATTTTTTCATTTTTTCATTTTTTACATTTCTAACTTTTGGGGTGGTATTCCATATAGTATTTTTCTTCTGATTTATTTTATTTTTATTTGCTGCAGGGAGACGTCCCGCATATTGTGGAATTTATTTTTGATAGTAAATCTTTTTAAATTACTTGGTGTACTGTCTTCTTTACTATGGATGCTTAATTAATGCTGATTAAGTGTGTTGGTTTCTCTTAGCTTTTAGCGCCCTCTCATTTACGTTTTTTTGTTGAGCATACAGACAAGGCAAGGCGTCATCCAAAGTCACAGGCTAAGGAGTGAATATTAGTAGAGGCCTTATCCGCATACCCAGAAAAACAATTAATTAGAGGCATTGATGTAGAGGCAATGTATGTATACAAGAAAGTCTATGCATAACAAACTATTTAGGGACCCTAGTGGGATGTAACTGTAACCTGTGGAACGAAAAACAAGACTAAACATAAAACAGTAAACGCATACATTTAGATTATGAACTAAATGACCATAAAAGGTAAACTTACAAAACAAATTTTAAACGATACGTTACCAACTGGTTAGAGTCCCTTCATGGTAACTGAGATCAAACATGAAAACTAATTTGTCCCGTTCAATAAAGAACCATCAAATTATGTTCAAGAAAAGCAAAAGTGGTATGAACTGATGTAGAGGACTATGAGCGCAGTATGTCATAGTACCCTTATGCATCCAGAATCAGGTATCCTCTGTTGGTCGGGGAACATCTTTCCTTTTGGTTTGGTAACTGAAGGTTTGCGGAAGGGGCCGCCAAGTAGGAGCAAAAATGTTCAGTCTCTCAGTGTGCTCTGCTGGATCTTTCGGTTGAGTTGAAGCATGCTGTAATTGCAAGGATTGCAAGAGCTTAGCTCCCTGTTCTGGAGTGGATATAGAGTAGGAGCGGTCTTCCACTTGGAAATGTAGCTTGACAGGGAATCCCCAACGGTATTTGATATTATTCTGTCGCAGGCATTGGGTAACCTGTTGGAAGGTGCGTCTTTTAAATAGGGTATGTGTTGAGAGATCTGGGAAGATCTGGATTGTATGAAAAGGGTCTTTCAGATTTTTGTTTTGAAATGAGGCTCTGAGGATCCTTTCTTTAAAGGTGTAATAGTGCAACTTTACTATCACGTTTGTAGGCGAGCCCGAAGGTGAGTTTCTCGGGCGTAGGGCTCGGTGTGCTCTATCCATGATAGCTTCCTGGGCTTGTACATGGCCCAAGAGCTCACTAAACAAGTCCATAAGGAATTTTGAGAGGGCAGGTGTTTCTATGTCTTCTGGGATACCTCGTATCCTGAGGTTATTACGGCGCGACCTGTCCTCCATGTCTGCCATTTTAGATTCTAGGTCTGAAATAGTTCCGGCCAGTGTTTGAGTATACGCTAGTAGATTAGAATGATCAAGGTGAGGATCTTCCTGTTTCTTCTCCAACGTTTCCGTTCTGTCTCCCAAAGATGAGATATCTCGTTTCAACTCCGAAACTGACATTTTTAAGTCATGTTTAAGGGACGCATGGTGAGAGTCCATTTTTTCTGATAACTCCTTTATGGAGTCGAGAATAGAGGCATATGTGTTAGTAGATCTTTCACTAGAGTGGGGAATGGCTCTATGACTTCCTTTGGTAGATGGTAATGATTCCCTGGAGTCATCATCTGAGATGTCTTGCTCATAGAGAGGTTTACTAGAAAAATGATCCGAGAGGGTTCTTTTCGGAACATCGGACTGCTTTTGTTTCTTCCTTTGAGCATTAGACATTTTAAATAGAATCTGATGTATAGATGTCACCTGTGCCCCTGTAGGAACAAGTTGCAAAATCCCTAGAGCGTATGATAGGTGAAGATGAGTAGGTTGGCTCTCCCCTAAATGGTGTGTCTAGGACTCCATTAAACAGAAAGTGAAAGCGTCTCTAAAAAAGGTGTTACTGTATTCAATGGAAATTTATGGTGTTTGTTGAGTACTCACATGTGATATTATAAGGCTGTCTCTCCCCAGGGTATTTGCTCAATTCTGGGCAGATTTGGAAAAAGGAACCAGGGGTATGACCCGTAGGCAAAAAGGGCCGATGGGAAAGGGGGGGAGAGAACAGTCAAAGTTCACAGTTAGCTGGGCGAGGATGTCAGGCTAGATGATTCTCATCTTGAGCAGAGCATATAATGGGGTTCTGTTTTTGAGCCTTGATGGATAAAAGTAGTGCTGTGGCTAAACTGTTTATTTCACTTTAGTCTTCTGGCACTCAAATAGTCTGCCCAAGCAAATAACAGCAGTATGTCAGGGTTAAGTGGGAGCAGGCAGCTGCACTGGGTCTCAGATTGTGAATGTCAGATGAAAAGGGACCTAATAAGGCTGTGGGGTAAATGCACTGTGGGGAGGATACGCTGTAGTTCCTTATGAATTGAGGACCTTAAGTTGTTGAACTAGTCCCTGAATATCCCTTATTTATAGCACATTTATAATCCCAACATAAGCCAGTGTGTTCCAACCATAGGAGGCCCTGATGTGTGCAAGGTGTTTTCACTTACCCCCTGCAATCTTGACCGTAATCTCTTCAGGTGCTTAGTCTGTACAGCTAATGTAATGGTTGCCGCTGTCAGATCTCACTTTCCGGCGGTGAGAAAGGTCTCAAGGAGCGTATGTAAATCAGGCTCCCTCTATGTCACACAGAATGGGGCGATGACAAGGCTGAAAAGGAGGCTCTATAGTGACACTTTCACTGAGTTCCCATCAGGGTAAGCATAACTCTGCTTCGTAGCGCACCAAGCCTCTGCTATAAGCGGCTCCCGGTCACAAAGTCGACTTAGATTTTTGCGGTCCACTGTATTGCCACTTCCGAGATGCAGGCTTAGGACGCAGTCGGGGAAAGAACCACAGTTTGGTGCCAAAGCGGGACCAAGATGGAGCCGGAAGTTAGTTACTGCTGCTGTGCGGTGTAGTTAGTCTTATGATGGGCACTCAGCTGTACTCTGTGCTGGCTATCGACCAGCCAAATCAAAGCCCAATTGAAAGTGGAGGATAGGGGAGTGAAAGTATAACGGGTATAAGGTAAAATAAAAAGAAGGTATAAATTAATAATTGCTTGGTCCACGGAGCTCCTATGACATGCAACCACCATGTATTGTGGCAAGCTCCACCCCCCCAGGCTACATATTTTTTAAATGGGACAAGACTTAGCCAAACACAGGAGGAAAGGGATTTGGGAGTAGTAATAGATAACAAGCTAAAGATGGGTGCACAATGCAGGGCAGCGGCTTCAAAGGCTAATAAGATACTAGCATGTATTAAAAGAGGCATTGATTCAAGGGAGGAAAGCATAATTCTGTCATTATATAAAGCCCTGGTAAGACCTCACCTTGAGTTTGGAGTGCAGTTCTGTAGACCGATTGCTAAAAAAGATATTGCAGAACTAGAAAAAGTTCAGAGAATGGCCACAAAGCTAATAAGGGGATTGGAGAAATTAACCTATGAGGAGAGGCTAGCCAAACTGGGTCTGTTTTCTTTAGAAAAAAGGTGCTTGATAGGTGACATGATTACTTTATATAAATATATTCAAGGCCCATATACAGAGATGGCAGAAGCTCTGTTTATTCCAAGAAAATTGTTTCTGACAAGAGGTCATAATTTAAGGTTGGAGGAAAGGAGATTTAATCTCCTGCAACGGAAACGTTTTTTCACTGTAAGAGCAATAAAATTGTGGAACTTATTACCAAAGGAGGTAGTGAATGCCAATACCATAGATACATTTAAAAATAGTCTGGATAAATTTCTGTATATAAACAAAATTCATGGATATGATTGCTAGTATTAAATGGGTCACCTTTTATGGGGTTATTTAAGCTTAACTGGAGCTTTTTGTCTTATCTACTATGTTACTATGTTATTGTCCAGTTTTAGCTCATGTCCATTGGTTAGTAGGTTTCGTCAATTAGTAGGCATTGTCCAGTTCTTGCTCAAGTTCATTGGTTAGTAGGTATTGCCTTCTAGAAAGCATTGTCTAGTTTTTCTTGCACATGTGCATTGGTTAGTAAGTATTGCCTTCTAGAAGGCATTGCCAAGTGCTTCTTGCACATGGGCATTGGTTAGTAGGTATTGCCTACTATTAGGTATTGTCCAGTTAAAGTTCATGTTCATTAGTTAAAATGTATTGCCTACTATTAGGCATTGCCCAGTTCTTGCTCATGTTCATGGGTTAGTAGGTTTCGTCTACTGGTAGGTATTGCCTGGTTGTTCTTGCACATGTGCATTGGTAAGTAGGCATCACCTACTAGAAGACATTGCCCAGTTCTGACACATGTACATTGGTTAGTAGGTGTTGCCAACTAGTAAGCATTGTACAGTTAATGCACATATACATTGGTTAGTAAGTATTGTCTACTAGTAGACATTGTCCAGTTCTTGCTCGAGTTCATTGGTTAGTAGATATTGCCTACTAATAGGCATTGACCAGTTCTTGCTCATGTACATTAGTTAATAGTATTGCCTACTTGTCCAGTACTGGTTCATGTTCACTGGTAAATAGGTATTGTCTACTAGTAATCATTGCCCAGTTCTTTTTGCACATGTGTACTGGTTAGTAGCTATCTCCTACTTGTAGGCATTGCAAAGTTCTTCTTGGACATTTTCATTGGTTATTAAGTATTGTCTACTAGTAGACATTGTCCAGTTCTTCTTGCTCATGTTTGTTGGTTAGTAGGTATCGTCTACTAGTAGGCATTGTCCAGTTTTTCCTTATATTCACTGGTTAAAGGACCAGTAAACACAATAGATTTGCATAATCATCAAATGCAAGATAACAAGACAATGCAAAAGAATTTACTCTGAATTTCAAATGAGTAGTAGATTATTTTCTAACACATTTTAAAGTTATGTATATTTCCACTCCCCCTGTACCATGTGATAGCAATCAGCCAATCATAAATGCATATACGTATAGTCTGAGTTCTTGCACATGCTCAGTATGAACTGGTGACTCAAAAAAGTGTAAATTATAAAAGACTGTGCACGTTTTTTTAATGGAAGTAAATTGGAAAGTTGTTTAATATTACATGCTGTATCTGAATCATGAAAATTGAATAAAACCTGAGTGTCCCTTTAATAGGTATTGCCTACTCGTAGGAGTTGTCCAGTACTTGCTCATGTTCATTGGTTAGTAGGTATTGCGTACTAGTAGGCATTGTCCAGTTCTTGCTCATGTTCATTGGTTAGTAGGTATTGCCTACTAGTAGGTATTGTGCATTGGTTAGAATGTATCATCTACTAGTAGACATTGTCCAGTTATTTTTGCACTTGTGAATTAGTTAGTAGGTATCGCCTTCAAGTAGGCATTGTCCAGTGTTAGCTCATGCCCATTGATTAGTAGATATTATCGACTAGAAGGCATTGTCCACTTCTTCTTGCACATGTGCATTGATTAGTAGGTATAGCCTACTAGTAGGAATTGTCCAGTTTTTGCTCATGTTCATTGGTTAATAGTATTTCCTACTAGAAGGCATTGTCCAGTACTGGTTCATGTTCATTAGTTAGTGGGTATCTCCTACTAGTAGGCATTGTCCAGCTCTGCACATGTGCATAGTTTATTAGGTATTGCCTACTAGTAGGCATTGATCAATTCTTGTTCATGTGCATTGGTTAGTAGGTATTGCTCAGTTCTTGCACATGTGCATTTGTTACTAGGTATCACCTACTAGTAGGCATTTCCAGTTATTGCTCATGTTTATTGGTTAGTATGTATCGCCTACTAGTAGGCATTGTCTAGTACTGGTTCATGTTTGTTGGTTAGTAGGTATTGTTTACAAGTAGACATTGCCGAGTTCTTTCTCATGATTATTGGTTAATAGGTATCATCTACTAGTAGATATTGCCCAGTTCTTCTTGCACATGTGAATTAGTTAGTAGGTATCGCCTTCAAGTAGGCATTGTCCATTTTTATTAGTAGGTAGTTAGTAGGTATCATCGACTAGAAGGCATTGTCCAGTTCTTGCTTGAGTTCATTGGCTAGTAGGTATCGCCTTCTAGAAGGCATTGTCCAGTTCTTCTTGCACATGTGCATTGGTTACTAGGTATAGCCTACTAGTAGCAATTGTCCAATTTTTGCTCATGTTCATTGGTTAATAGTATTGCCTACTAGAAGGCATTGTCCAGTACTGGTTCATGTTCATTAGTAAGTGGGTATCATCTACTAGAAGGCATTTCCCAGTTCTTCTTGCACATGTGCACTGGTTAGTAGGTATCGCCTACTTGGAGGCATTGCCTAGTTCTTCTTGTACATTTTCAATGGTTAGTAAGTATTGTCTACTAGTAGGCATTGTCCAGTTCTTGCTCGAGTTAATTGGTTAGAAGGTATTGCCTACTAGTAGGCATTGTCGAGTACTTGCTTATGTTTATTGTCCAGTTTTTCTCGTACATACCTATTGGTTAGTAGGTTTCACCTACTAGTAAGCATAGCTCAATTCTTCTTGCACATGTGCATTGGTTAGTAGGTATCGTCTACTAGTAGGCATTTCCCAGCTCTTCTTCCACTTCTTCTACTTGTAGGCACTGCCCAGTTCTTCTTGCTCATTTTAATTGGTTAGTAGGTATTGTCTACTAGTAGTTATTTCCCAGTTCTTCTTGCTCATGTTCATTAGTTAGTAGGTATTGCCTACTAGAGGGCATTGTCCAGTTGTGGCTAATGTTCATTGGTTAGTAGGTATCATCTACTAGTAGGCATTGCCCAGTTCTTCTTCTTGCACAGGTGCATTGGTTAGTAAGTATCGCCTACTAGTAGGCATTGCCAAGTTCTTCTTGCACATAGTCATTGGTTAGTAGGTATTGCCTACTAATAGACACTGCCCAGTTCTTGCTCATGTTCATTAGTTAATAGTTATTGCCTGCTGGTAGGCATTGACCAGTTCTACTTCTTGCACAGGTGCATTGGTTAGTAACTATCGCCTACTAGTAGGCATTGTCCAGTTCTTGCTCGAGTTCATTGGTTAGTAGTTATTGCCTGCTGGTAGGCATTGACCAGTTCTTCTTCTTGCACAGGTGCATTGGTTAGTAAGTATCGCCTACTAGTAGGCATTGCCCAGTTCTTCTTGCACATAGGCATTGGTTAGTAGGTATTGCCTACTAATAGACACTGCCCAGTTCTTGCTCATGTTCATTAGTTAATAGTTATTGCCTGCTGGTAGGCATTGACCAGTTCTACTTCTTGCACAGGTGCATTGGTTAGTAACTATCGCCTACTAGTAGGCATTGCCCAGTTCTTCTTGCACATGTTCATTGGTTAGTAGATATTGCCTACTAATAGGCATTGCCTAGTTCTTGCTCATGTTCATTAGTTAATAGTATTGCCTAATAGAAGGCATTCTTCAGTTCTGGTTCATGTTCATTGGTTAGTAGGTATCATCTACTAGTAGGCATTTCCCAGTTCTTCTTGCACATGTGCACTGGTTAGTAGGTATCGCCTACTTGGAGGCATTGCCTAGTTCTTCTTGCACATTTTCATTGGTTAGTAGGTATTGTCTACTAGTAGGCATTTCCCAGTTCTTCTTGCACATGTGCATTGGTTAGTAGGTATTGCCTACTAGTAGGCATTGCCCAGTTCTTCTTGCACATGTGCATTGGTTAGTAGGTATCACCTACTAGTAGGCGTGGTTCAATTTTTCTTGCACATGTGCATTGGTTAGTAGGTATTGTCTACTAGTAGTCATTGTCCAGTTCTTGCTCATGTTTATTGGTTAGTAGGTATCATCTACTAGTAGGCATTGCTCTGTTCTTCTTGCACATGTGCACTGGTTAGTAGGCATTGTCTACTTGTAGGCATTGTCCAGTTCTTCTTGCTCATGTTCATTGGTTAGTAGGTATTGTTTACTATAGGCATTGTCCAGTTCTTGCTCATGTTCATTAGTTAATAGTTATTGCCTACTGGTAGGGATTGACAAGTTCTTCTTGCACATGTGCATTGGTTAGTAGGTATCGCCTACTGGTAGGCATTGCCCAATTCTTCTTGCACATGTTCATTGATTAGTAACAATTGTTTATTAGTAGGCATTGTCCAGTTCTTCTTGCTCATGTTCACTGGTTAGTAGGTATTGTCTACTAGTAGGCATTGTCCAGTTATTACTTATGTTCTTTGGTTAGTAGGTATCACCTACTGGTAGGCATTGCCCAATTCTTCTTGCACATGTGCATTGGTTAGTAAGTAATAGTTAGTAACTATTGTCTATTAGTAGGCATTGCCCAATTCTTCTTGCACACGTGCATTAGTTAGTAAGTATCGCCTACAAGTAAGCATTGACCAGTTCTTCCTGCTCATGTTCTTTGGTCAGTGGGTATTGCCTAATAGTAGGCATTGCCCAATTCTTCTTGCACATGTTTATTGGTTAGTAAGTATTGTCTATTAGTAGGCATTGTCCAGTTCTTCTTGCTCATGTTCATTGATTAGTAGGTATCGTCTACTAGTAGGCATTATCCAGTTCTTCTTGCTCATGTTCATTGATTAGTAGGTATCGTCTACTAGTAGGCATTATCCAGTTCTTGCACATGTTTATTGGTTAGTAGGTATCGCCTACTGGTAGGAATTGCCCTGTTCTTCTTGCACATGGGCATTGGTTAGTAGGTATCGCCTACTAGTAGGTATTGTCCAGTTATTGCACGTATGCATTGGTTAGTAAATATTGTCTACTAGTAACCATCGCCCAGTTCTTGTACATGTGCATTGGTTAGTAGGTATCACCTACTAGAGGGCATTGTCCAGTTCTTGCTCAAGTTCATTGGTTAATAACTATTGTCTACTTGTAGGCAATGCCCAGTTCTTCTTGCTCATGGGCATTGGTTAATAGTTATTGCCTACTGGTAGGCATTGCCCAGTACTTCTTGCACATATACATTGGTTAGTAAGTATTGTCTACTAGTAGGCATTGTCCAGTTCTTGTACATGTGCATTGTTTAGTAAGTATCGACTACTAGTAGGCATTATCCAGTTCTTCCTCAAGTTCATTGGTTAGTAGGTATTTGTCTACTGGTAGGCATTGCCCACTTGTTGTTACACATGTGCATTGGTTAGTAAGTATCGCCTACTGGTAAGGCATTGTCCAATTCTTCTTGCAGGACGTTTACACCACGTGACAGCCTCACTGGATATGGGAGGGATGCATGCTGCTGCCTGTGTGTGATGCCTCAGATATGCCCTGCTGCTACCGGTCCCTAGATAAAGGTAGGAAAAATTGTGCAACCCACTACAAAGAAATGCACAGATTTCCACGGCCGCCATAACATAATCAGAAAGTGGCCACTGGCTGATCCGGACGGAAAAAGGCTAGTGTGCACATCTTAGGAGGCAGCAGACATTGTAAAATGTAAATTAGTACACATGGTTGCAGCCTGCTCTCTTAACATAGTTTTCACATTGTTTGTAAATTGTAATGTATTTTCCATGACATTTATATGTGTAGAGAGTGTGCCGCAGTGTAATGTGAGTGAAATATCCCTGCCTGCTCTTCCCCTGCACAGCAATTTAGAATTACAGACCGGTGTTCTGTAATATTCTCCTACTGCATTACTTTACCCTACCAACGGCCACGCCTAGCAAAAACTTGCAAACACAGTTGTTCACGCATGTGCTCACTGCCGCAGTAGGAGAATATTCCAGAACCCGACTACAATAAACTTGCAAATTACACTACAGAGCATGCATGCGCTCATTGCTGCAGTCGGCAAATATTACAGAAGCGGTACGTCTATCATTTTGGCACTAGCTGGGGACCTAACAGAGGCAAAAAAAGGCTTCATAGTCCAAATTATTGTACGGATTTGTTTGATAAATGTTGGCACTAGCTGGGGATATCTAAATGACATAGGCATAGTCCAAATTATTGTACGGATTTGTTTGATAAATGTTGGCACTAGCTGGGGATATCTAAATAACATAGGCATAGTCCAAATTATTGTATGGATTTGTTTGATAAATTTTGGCACTAGCTGGGAATATCTAAATAACAGAGTCTTAGGGGCCTATCTATCAAGCTCCATATGGAGCTTGAAGGGCCCATGTTTCTGACCGCTGCTCCATAACCTGTCCGCCTGCTCTGAGAAGGTGGACAGACATCGCCGCAATTCAACCCGATCGAATACAATCGGGTTGATTGACACCCCCCTGCTAGCGGCCGATTGGCAGTGAATCTGCAGGGGGCGTTGCACCAGCAGTTCACAAGAGCTGCTGGTGCAATGCTGAATGCGGAGAGCGTATTGCTCTCCGCATTCAGCGATGTCTGTCGGACATGATCCGCTGATCGGATCATGTCGGACAAACATTTAATAAAAAGGCCCCATAGTCTAAATTATTGTACGGATTTGAGTGATTCATTTTTGCAATAGATGGGGACATCTAAAAAACAGTGGCAAAATACGGATTTTGCCTCTGTTATTTAAATGTCCCCAGCTAGTGCCAAAATTTATCAAACAAATCTGTACAATAATTTGGACTATTTAGCCTTTTTCTGACTCTGTTATTTAGATGTCCCCAACTAGTGCCAAAATTATGGACGTACCGCATCAGTAATATTTGCCGACTGCGGCAATGAGCGCATGCGTGCTCTGTAGTGCAATTTGCAAGTTTATTGTAGGCGGGTTCTGTAATATTTTCCTACTGCGGCAGTGAGCGCATGCGTGAACAACTGTGTTTGCAATTTTTTGGTAGGTGTAGCCATAGGTAGGGAAACGTAATGCAGTAGGAGAATTACAGAACACTGGCACTTCCTATGTCTGTATAGATTAAACCATATGCACTGCCATAGGGGAGAGAGAGATGAAGTAAATGTTATGCTAATTTTAAAAAGTTAGAATTATGTAATTTAATATAGCATGTCTGTGCTGGGCCCTGAGGAGATCGTTTATTGTAATGAGCACAACATGCATCACTCACATAAAACTAACAATTTAGTGCCCCTTAGAGGGAATCCAGTAGAACAATCCCAATGCATGGGGATGGTGCCTCCTGCTGCTAAATGAAGAAGCCGGGCTTCCTATGGAGTTAGCACTGAGAGGTAAGGCTGTACTGATATTAATAAAAATGCAGATGAACTTTAAGCTAGTATTGTGGTGTTTTTTCCCCCAGTGTGTATTGGTGGTAATGTTTGTGGAAGTGGAGGGCACTCTAGTGGGCCTGTAACAAAATTAATTGATAACTGAGTTGAAGTCTGGAGGGTACTAGGTCAGTTACATTGTTGCAAGTGTGGGGGCGGGTGTTTCTGCTTACCTTTATAGGTCCTGGCTGCAGTGGATCCGGCCCTCTTTTGTTCCTGGTTCCAGACTTCAAGGGAGCTTTCTTGTGTATTCGTGATCCAGTGATGCAGCGCTCCAGGAGAAATTCTGTGCCACCACAGCGGTATTGTGAGGTCGTGCAGGAGGTGCCGGGCATGCGGGGACCTGTAAGAAGAAGCAGTGCATCTGAGACTGAAGATGTGGTAGCCCCTACCCCCCTAGCTAGGCCCCGGGCAGCCCCCCTGCTTACAACTAGGATTAATGATAGGAGTGGACTGGGCCTCCAGGACCTGCCAGCAGGCCCTGGGCCCCAGTCACCCCTGATGGATTTTAGTTCCCATGATGACCCAGGTGATCTAGGGGTCCCCCAGTTTCCCCCTCCAGTATTTAATAGCCATGTGGCTGCGGATCATGCTGTCCTGGAGCCCACTACCAGGTCACAGCATGCCCCCAGCGTTCCTATTTCCCCCCATCCTTGTCATAATCAAGCTCCTCGTGGCCCCCCTGATACCACAGGACCGCCATCTGCTGCAGCTGCTGTCGTTGAAATGTCTTAGCAACAGCTGCAGGCCTTACCCCCGGCAGCCATCCAGGCCGTGCTTGTGCTGGCCCAGGCATTCATGGGGAACTTATCCCCAGCGTGCATGACCGGCGCAGGTGGGTTTGGGGCCATTGGGTTGATCAGTGTGGGTGCAGTGGCCTCCGGTGCTCGTAGACCTCCATCTGGACTTGGCCCCGCCCCTTCCGGTTTGCAAACGCGTGCTTCCTCCCTGGATGAGTCATCCAGCAGGTAGGAGCGTGGCAGAAGCCATCGGAGGAGTGGGGCTAGGAGCAGGAGCCGTTCTTTACAACGAGCCATCCCCAGTAAGTTGGGGAGGCTCTGCGCAGGCGACCGCGCTCCTGATGGGAGGGGGGGGAAGAGGGCAGGGCAGAAAGGCTGCGGGGAAGACTCCGGGGGGAGGAGGGCAGCACATGGGAATGTGGAGATGCTTGTGAGCAATGCTGTTATGGGGAGCCGCATTGGGAATAAATGCGCAGGAACAAGAGGGCATGAATGTTAGGGAAGCATCTGTTGGGGCCTGTAGTTGGTACATCTGGGGATGTTGGTATGTCAGCCCAGGGCCAACATCAGGGTGTGAATGAGGATGTGATCCGCAGGGCAGTGGTGGTTGCTCTGGGTATATGTGGGGTAGGGGAGCAGGAGAGGATGGCGGGGGCCCCCTCGGGGTGCGTTTTTTTACGCAGAGTTCTCCGCAATCTCTTTTATTTTCGAAGGGTGTCACAGTTAATCCAGCTGCCAGTGCAATGGCATCATCATCCAGGCAGGATACACCAGCACCTGCGGTCACGCAGCCCACAGCGGCGGTCTCCACTCCACAACCGTTGACAGCAGGAGCTGCTCTGCCATTGGCCCCCAGTGGTGAGTACCTACTGCATACTGCACCACACGTAGAGCAGGGCGCATCTTCTAGTGAGTCAGGCTCAGAGAGCGAGGGTGATTTAGGCTTAGTGGGTAAAGGCCAGAAAGAGATGTTCAAGATGATAAGAAGCTTGCTGCATGTAAGATTTCTTCCACAGCAGGCACAGAGGTAGTCCAGTTTGCGCAGGAATCTAGTATAGCTTACACGGGCATGGGGACTGTGGTAGTGTCAAGGAAAGTAGCCTCTCAGGGGGACAGTTACCCATGTTTAGTGCACTCGTATGGGCACCTTAAAGCTAAAATGGTGAAGAAGATACAAGATGGACGCTATGTCAACATCTTTGAGCTCTCACCAGAGGCGTGTAGGGCCTGCATCTGTCTGCATTCAGGCTCATGGGCATGAAGATGGACGGGACATTCTATGTGGACAAATGTCTTCCCATGGGATGCTCGATATCGTGCACGCTTTTTGAAAGTTTCAGCTCCTTTTTACACTGGGTAGTGAAAAAGGCGTCTGGAGGTAGGGCCGTGGCCCACTATCTGGATGACTTTCTGCTGGTGGGGGAGGCTGATTCTGACGAATGTGCTCACATGATGGCGGTTATGCAAGATATGATGGGGAGATTTGGCGTGCCTTTGGCGATCGAGAAGACGCAAGGCCCCTGTACCTGTCTTACTTTCCTAGGGATTGAAATAGATACAAGGGCTGCAGTTTGCAGGCTTCCTCAGGACAAGGTCGACTGCCTGCTGCAGGTGGTTTTGTCCGTGGTTGGCGCTGACTCTATTTCCATCAAGGAAATACAGTACCTGCTGGGGTTGCTGAGGTTCGGGGGGCGGGCGATACCAATGGGTAGAATCTTTAACAGGCGGCTAGAAAGTCAGCTGCAGGGTCCTAGAGGGCATAGAGCGAGGATTAGGGTATCTAGCGAGATGAAGGAGGACCTCAAAGTTTGGGAAGCATTTCTGAAGAAATTCAATGGTGTCTGTCTATGTAGGAAATCCCCTATTTCAAACCAAACGCTGCGCCTCTTTACGGATGCAGCGGGGTTTTTTGGGTACGGTGCTTACTTAAACTGCGAATGGAGCACGGATCCTTGGCCGGCGGACTAGGTTGCGGCAGGTCTGACAAAGAACCTGACCCTTTTGGAACTTTTTCCAATCATAGTGGCAATCGAGCTGTGGGGACACAAATTGGCAAATCGGGCTGTAATTTTTTTGTCAGACAACATGAGTGTGGTATACGCCATAAATCGTTTGTCTGCATCGTTCCTGAGGGTGGTCACTTATTTGAGACATCTAGTGTTGCGCTGCTTAAAGTTGAATGTTAGCTTCAGGGCTAGTCATGTGCCTGGGGTACAAAATTTAGTGGCGGACGCGTTGTCAGTCAGCAAGGGTTCCAGGTCCAGTCGGCTACCCAGGTACACGTGCTTGATTGGTTAGCATGCTTACATAGACAGGGGGTGTCTAGATTAGCAGCACAGGGTAGGTTGGCCGCACTCTCATTCTTTAACAAAACTTTCAGCATTGCAGATCGCTCGGGCACATTCCTGGTGAGGCAGGTCTTGAAAGGGTGGGGGCGGTTGTCCCCATGCAGCAAGGACCATAGGGAACCCATCACGCCTTTAAGGTTGCGTGAGTTAGTGGGGACACTGCAGTCAGTGTGCTCATTGGTGTTCGAGACTTTGCTCTTTCGGGCGGCTTTCTCTTTTGCTCTGGCCAAGGCATTAAGAGTGTGGGAATTGGTTGCTTCCTCCAGGGTAGGTGCAGATGGGGATATCAAATGGGAGCATGTCCGTCCCACTGATAGTGGGTTGCTACTGCTAGTCTCTAGGTCTAAAACGGATCAAGAGGGTAGGGGAGGCTTGGCTCCCATTGCAAAGGCACAAAATTCCTGAATGTTGCCCGGTTAGGAATTTTGAGGAATATTGTCGGGTGAGACCACAGGGTTCACCGCAATTATTCATCCATGAGGACGCTTCGTCTCTATCGATCTTTCAATTTAAGAAGGTGCTTGCTAGGGCGGCGTCGGCAGCAGGCCTTGACCCGGCGAAAATCACGCCCCATTCATTCAGGATTGGGGTGGCCAGCAGTGGGTCCTACGAGTCAGATATCAAGTGGCTTGGGCAATGGAAATCAGGCAGATTTAAGTTATATATTTGACCGTTAGGGGACTCACTTTATTAGGGCTCAAGATCTTGAGGGGGCCACAGGGCTAACGATGGTTAGGGCATGAGGGGTTTGTTGAAATTCTATGCTTCAAAGGGTGTTAGCGTTTGAAGCTCAGCTTATATATCCTGTTATTTCAGGCACGAATTCCCCCCCCCCGATGCACGTTTGGATAGTGGGGCACTCCTTCGTGCATTGGGCGTCCATCAGGGCTCTGCGTTTGCCAGACGAGCAGCAATTGGGATTGGCATTCAGTGGCTGGGACGCAGGGGCTTAACGTGGGATGAGTTGCCAGTCCTTCTTCGAGATGCTCATAGGAGGTGGGGGCATCCTCACATTATCGTATTGCACCTTGGGGGGAATGACATGGGGTCTGTTCCAGTTTTGGATTTGATTAGGAAAATGGCTTCGGACCTACGTTCGGTGTGCGCATGGCTCAAGAATGTAAAGATTGGGTGGTCCAACGTAGTTGCACGACTACGTTGGAGGTATATTGTTACACAGAGGGCAGCGTACAATGTGAGGAAGAAGCTGAACAGGGAAATGGGGAGAACGGTGTTAGGCGGTTTTGCCATAAGGCATGATGCTCTAATGGCTGACAATAAGGCTCTCTATCGTCCTGATGGCGTCCATCTTACGGATGGGGGATTAGACATTTTCCTCTGGGATATCCAAACAGCTCTTTTGTCTGTAGTTTAAAAAAAAAAAAGGAATTTGAATTTTATAAATGTGTTTATTGTTTTTTGTGAGCTTGTCAATTATGTGGCGGCAAGAGGTGGCTGACTCTTGTGGCGGTCGGTCAGGGCCCAGAGAGCGGGCAAAGAGAGAGAAGAGTGATGGGGGAGGCGACGCCCGCTAGGTGCCGACCTAGGGGTTACTCCCCCCTACGAATCGTAGGCCAAATAGCTCTACCAATTACAGCTTTCTCTCTCTGCCAATTGGGCGCGCGCAATCCGTGCCGCGCTGCAGACAACATGTAGGGCCCTGGCCGTCTGTCAGTAGGGGTTAAACTAGCTAGTTCATTGCCGCCACCAGTTTTTAAGAACTTTATACAGTTTTTTGTTATTATCATTGAGTTGCCTAGATTGGCATATTTATATAGCCGTAAATTAAGAGGTTTATTTTACATAATAAACGTGACCATGACCGGTCTTTATCCCAAAACCTGTTGTGTGTTTATTTGTTTAATCATTCTAGGGTACATAAGAGGTAATAGGAAGTTTATCTCTTATGGAAGTGGAGGGCCCTCTAGTGGGCCTGTAACAAAATAAAGGGATAACTGAGTTGAAGTCTGGAAGGTACTAGGTCAGTTACATTGTTGCAAGTGTGGGGGCGGGTGTTTCTGCTTACCTTTATAGGTCCTGGCTGCAGTGGATCCGGCCCTCTTTGTTCCTGGTTCCAGACTTCAAGGGAGCTTTCCCCGCCCGCCCGTCCCAGGAAGGAAAGGTGGTGGCTCGTAGTGGTAATGGTTAGGGTTCACCCTGGTGTGGGTAGGTTTATGTGAACTAGCCCTCTAAGACCAGGTTTTAATTGTAGCCTACCATCTGTTTCAGGCCTGTTTTTACGACTCGTTTGAGGAGGTCGCCTTACTAGGCTGGTTGTTTATGCCCTACCTGGCGGTCGGTCAGGGCCCAAAGAGCGGGCAGGGAGAGAAAAAAGTGATGCCCTAGGATGGAGGAGGCGACACCCGCTAGGTGCTGACCTAGGGGTTACTCCCCCCTACGAATCGTAGGCCAAATAGCTCTACCAATTACAGCTTTCTCTCTCTGCCAATTGGGCGCACGTAATCCGTGTCTCGCTGCAGACAACGTGTAGGGCCCTGGCCGGCTGTCAGTAGGGAGTTCATTGCCGCCACCAGTCTTTAAGAACTTTATACAGTTCTTTGTTATTATCATTGAGTGGCCTAGATTGGCATATTTATATAGCCGTAAATTAATAGGTTTATTTATCTTGTAAGGTGTATCCAGTCCACGGATCATCCATTACTTGTGGGATATTCTCCTTCCCAACAGGAAGCTGCAAGAGGATCACCCACAGCAGAGCTGTCTATATAGCTCCTCCTCTAACTGCCACTCCCAGTCATTCTCTTGCAGCTCTCGACAAGAAAGGAAGTAGCTAGAGAGATGTGGTGTTTTTATTTAGTTTATCTTCAATCAAAAGTTTGTTATTTTCAAATGGTACCGGAGTTGTACTATTTTAGCCTCAGGCAGAAAGTAGAAGAAGAGTCTGCCTGTGGTCTTTGATGATCTTAGCAGGTTGTAACTAAGATCCATTGCTGTTCTCACACATAACTGAAGAGAGAGGTAACTTCAGCTGGGGGAATGGCGTGCAGGGTCTCCTGCTATGAGGTATGTGCAGTTTAAATTTTTCTAGAGAAATGAATATGCTAGAAAATGCTGTTAATACCGGATTTATTTAAGGTAAGCCTGATTACAGTGATTTAATAACGACTAGTATCATGCTTGCTGTAAAAGGTAATTTTCTTATTACTTTCTCACATTACTGAAAAATAAAACGTTTGCTGGAAGTGTTTAAACGTTTTTTTATGCATATTGGTGATAAAACTTTATTGGGGCCCAGTTTTTTCCACATGGCTGGCTAGATTTTGCCTAGGGATAGTTTTGTTAGGCCCTCTCACTGTGAATACAGGTTGGGAGGGGCCTATTTTCGCGCCTAAATGTGCATTAGATTTTGCAGCTTTAGACATTCAGTTTCCCTGAAGGAGTCCCCTGAACGCTTAGGACCTCTCTAATGGGTTTTTGTGCCTTTCAAAGTCGTTATTTGGGCAGGTAGGGCCACAGCAGAGCTGTGGCAGTTTGTTGTGACTGTTGAAAAACGTTTATATCGTTTTTTTTATCCGGTTTTGAAACTAAGGGGTTAATCATCCATTTGCAAGTCGGTGCAATGCTCTGTTAGTCTATTATACACACTGTAATAATTTCGTAAGATTTACTGCTTTTTATCACTGTTTTTCAATTTCTGACAAAATTTGTTTCTCTTAAAGGCACAGTACCGTTTTTATTTTTTGCTTGTTTACATTTATCAAAGTGTTTTCCAAGCTTTCTGGTCTCATTGCTAGTCTGTTTAAACATGTCTGACATAGAGGAAACTTCTTGTTCATTATGTTTAGAAGCCATTGTGGAACCCCCTCTTAGAATGTGTACCAAATGTACTGATTTTACTTTAGGTTCTAAAGATCATATTCTGTCTTTAAAAGATTTATCACCCCAGGAGACTGACAAGGGGGAAGTTATGCCGACTAACTCGCCCCACGTGTCAGAACCTTTGACTCCCGCTAAAGGGACTCCCGCTCAAGAGGCGCCAAGTACATCTAGCGCGCCCATGGTGTTTACTTTACAAGACATGGCGGCAGTTATGGATCATACCCTTACAGCGGTATTGTCCAAACTACCAGGGTTACAAGGAAAGCGAGACAGCTCTGGGGCTAGAAAAAATACAGAGCACTCTGACGCTTTAGTAGCTATGTCTGATATCCCCTCACAATATGCAGAAGCTGAGGCAGGAGAGCTTCTTTCTGTGGGTGATTTTTCTGACTCAGGGAAGATGCTTCAACCTGATTCTGATATGTCAACATTTAAATTTAAGCTTGAACACCTCCGCGTGTTGCTCAGGGAGGTTTTAGCTACTCTGGATGACTGTGACACCATTATAGTGCCAGAGAAATTGTGTAGATTGGATAAATACTATGCAGTGCCTGTTTACACTGATGTTTTTCCAACACCTAAAAGGTTTTCAGAAATTATTACTAAGGAATGGGATAGACCAGGTGTACCGTTCTCTCCCCCTCCTATTTTTAAGAAAATTTTCCAATAGATGCCGCTACACGGGACTTATGGCAAACGGTCCCTAAGGTGGAGGGAACAGTTTCTACCCTAGCTAAGCGTACAACTATCCCCGTCGAGGACAGTTGTGCTTTCCTAGATCCAATGGATAAAAAGTTAGAGGGTTACCTTAAGAAAATGTTTATTCAACAAGGTTTTATTCTCCAGCCTCTTGCATGCATTGCCCCAGTCACTGCTGCTGCGGCCTTCTGGTTTGAGTCTCTGGAAGAGGCCTTACAGGTAGAAACTCCATTGGATGATATACTTGACAAGCTTAAAGCGCTTAAGCTAGCCAATTCATTTGTTTCTGACGCCGTTGTTCATTTAACTAAACTAACGGCTAAGAACTCAGGTTTTGCTATTCAGGCGCGTAGGGCGCTATGGCTTAAATCCTGGTCAGCTGACGTTACTTCAAAGTCTAAGCTTCTCAATATTCCCTTCAAGGGGCAGACCCTATTCGGGCCTGGACTGAAGGAGATCATTTCTGATATTACTGGAGGAAAAGGTCATGCCCTTCCTCAGGATAGGTCTAACAAATTAAGGACCAAACAAATTAATTTTCGTGCCTTTCGAAACTTTAAGATGACCACAGCATCATCTTCCTCTAATACAAAACAAGAGGGAAATTTTGCCCAGTCCAAGCCGGTCTGGAGACCTAACCAGGCTTGGAACAAAGGTAAACAGGCCAAGAAGCCTGATGCTGCCTCTAAGACAGCATGAAAGATTGGCCCCCGATCCGGTAACGGATCTAGTAGGGGGCAGACTTTCTCTCTTCGCCCAGGCTTGGGCAAGAGACGTCCAGGATCCGTGGGCGTTGGAAATTGTGTCCCAGGGATATCTTCTGGACTTCAAAGCTTCTTCCCCAAAAGGAAGATTTCACCTTTCACAATTATCTGCAGACCAGATAAAGAGAGAGGCATTCTTACATTGTGTTCAAGACCTCCTAGTTATGAGAGTGATCCACCCAGTTCCAAAGGAGGAACAGGGGCAAGGATTCTATTCAAATCTATTTGTGGTTCCCAAGAAAGAGGGAACCTTCAGACCAATCTTAGATCTCAAGATCCTAAACAAATTTCTTAGGGTCCCATCTTTCAAGATGGAGACTATTCGAACCATCCTACCTATGATCCAGGAGGGTCAATACATGACTACCGTGGACTTAAAGGATGCTTATCTTCACATTCCGATACACAAAGATCATCATCGGTTTCTCAGGTTCGCCTTCCTAGACAGGCATTACCAGTTTGTGGCTCTTCCCTTTGGGTTAGCTACGGCACCAAGAATCTTTACGAAGGTTCTGGGGTCACTTCTGGCGGTCCTAAGGCCGCGGGGCATAGCAGTAGCCCCTTACTTAGACGACATTCTGATACAGGCGTCGAATTTCCAAATTGCCAAGTCCCATACAGACATTGTTCTGGCATTCCTGAGGTCTCATGGGTGGAAAGTGAATGAAAAGAAGAGTTCTCTATCCCCTCTCACAAGAGTTTCCTTCCTGGGAACTCTGATAGATTCTATAGAAATTAGGATTTACCTGACAGAGGCCAGGTTGTCAAAACTTCTAAATTCCTGCCGTGTTCTTTATTCTACTTCTCCCCCTTCGGTGGCTCAGTGTATGGAAGTAATCGGCTTAATGGTAGCGGCAATGGGCATAGTGCCGTTTGCCCGCCTACATCTCAGACCACTGCAACTCTGCATGCTCAGTCAGCGGAATGGGGATTACACAGATTTGTCCCCTCTACTAAATCTGGATCAAGAGACCAGGGATTCTCTTCTCTGGTGGCTATCTCGAGTCCATCTGTCCAAAGGTATGACCTTCCGCAGGCCAGATTGGACAATAGTAACAACAGATGCCAGCCTTCTGGGCTGGGGGGCAGTCTGGAACTCTCTGAAGGCTCAGGGGTCATGGACTCAGGAGGAGGCTCTCCTTCTGATAAACATTCTGGAACTAAGAGCGATATTCAATGCTCTTCAGGCTTGGCCTCAGCTAGCGGCAGTGAGGTTCATCAGATTTCAGTCGGACAACATCACGACTGTAGCTTACATCAACCATCAAGGGGGAACAAGGAGTTCCCTAGCGATGTTGGAGGTTTCAAAGATAATTTGTTGGGCAGAGATTCACTCTTGCCACTTATCAGCTATCCATATCCCAGGAGTAGAGAACTGGGAGGCGGATTTTCTAAGTCGACAGACTTTTCATCCGGGAGAGTGGGAGCTCCATCCGGAGGTGTTTGCACAGTTGATTCAACGTTGGGGCAAACCAGAACTGGATCTCATGGCGTCTCACCAGAACGCCAAGCTTCCTTGTTACGGATCCAGGTCTAGGGATCCCAAGGCAGCGCTGATAGATGCTCTAGCAGCGCCTTGGTCTTTCAACCTGGCTTATGTGTTTCCACCGTTTCCTCTGCTCCCTCGTCTGATTGCCAAGGTCAAGCAGGAGAGAGCATCGGTGATTTTGATAGCACCTGCGTGGCCACGCAGGACTTGGTATGCAGATCTGGTGGACATGTCATCCTTTCCACCATGGACTCTGCCTCTGAGGCAGCACCTTCTACTTCAGAGTCCTTTCAACCATCCAAATCTAATTTCTCTGAGGCTGACTGCTTGGAGATTGAACGCTTGATTTTATCAAAGCGTGGTTTCTCAGAGTCGGTCATTGATACCTTAATACAGGCGCGAAAGCCTGTCACCAGGAAAATCTATCATAAGATATGGTGTAAATATCTTCATTGGTGTGAATCCAAGGGTTACTCATGGAGTAAGGTCAGGATTCCTAGGATATTATCTTTTCTCCAAGATGGATTGGAGAAGGGTTTGTCAGCAAGTTCCTTAAAGGGACAGATTTCTGCTCTGTCTATTCTTTTGCACAAACGTCTGGCTGAGGTTCCAGACGTGCAGGCGTTTTTTCAGGCTTTAGTTGGAATTAAGCCTGTGTTTAAACCCGTTGCTCTGCCTTGGAGTTTAAATTTAGTTCTTAAGGTTCTTCAAGGGGTTCCATTTGAACCTTTGCCTTCCATAGATATTAAGCTCTTATCTTGGAAAGTTTTGTTTTTAGTAGCTATCTCCTCGGCTCGAAGAGTTTCGGCGTTATCTGCTTTACAATGTGATTCTCCTTATCTAATTTTTCATTCCGATAAGGTAGTGTTACGTACCAAACCTGGTTTTCTACCTAAGGTGGTATCTAATAAAAATATCAATCAGGAGATTGTTGTACCGTCACTGTGTCCTAATCCTTCTTCAAAGAAGGAACGTCTATTACACAATCTTGAGGTGGTTCGTGCTTTAAAGTTTTATTTACAAGCTACTAAAGATTTTCGTCAAACATCTGCATTGTTTGTTGTCTACTCTGGACAGAGGAGAGGCCAAAAGGCTTCGGCAGCTTCTCTTTCTTTTTGGTATACAATAAACCACTAGAGAAATCAAATATATACCTGCTAAGGCTAAAAAGGATTTATTACAAATGAATAGGTACCGATAGAGGATAAAATGCTTAAAAACAATGGTAAGATAGAGTCACAAAGTGCTAATGACAATGAAGGGTTTGTTGCAAGTGAAAAATATAGGTACCAATAGAGGATAAATATTTAAACACAATGGTAAGATGAAGTAATGTTCTAAAAAACTCACTCACAAAGTGCAAATGACAATGAGGGTATAAGAAACTATAATGGTGAATTCACATGTGGGTGTGGGTACACAAATGGCAAAGTGTTTATGCAACAAAAATGTGCAAAAATGTGTTTATACAAAAGTTGTGCAACTTGATACAGGCATGGATGTGCAAATGTATTTATGAAAATAATAGTGGCATGGATGTGCAAATGTATTTATGAAAATAATAGTGAACACTAATAATCAAAAAATCACAAAAAATCACAAAGAATCACAAAGATTAATGTAGTCCTGAAAACACTGCAGTGTAAAAATAAGTCACAGGTAACTTAATACCAATAGGTGACAAAATGTGGAAAAAGGTGATGTGAAAACAAAAATAATCATAAAATAATCAAAAAAATCCAGTGAAGAAAACAAAAATAAAAAAAAACAAAATGATGTTCAACAAAAGATCAAAAGAGAACAAAAAACGGGGTATTTGTAATCCAAATAACAGTCACTTAAAAAGGAATCAAATGAAGGAACCTTGAATCCTGAGGGGGAGAGTTCCCAGGCAAATCCTAACAACAGTCAGCTCTTTATCCAGTGTCCTAAGAATGTCCCTGTGAAAAAAGAAGTAACATAGCGTAACAAGTCCTCAAAGTGGTTAGAAAACTTGGAATAGTGCTTACCAACAGGTCTACGCGTTTCGGCCCCAAAAATAAGGCCTTATAAAGGCCTTATTTTTGGGGCCGAAACGCGTAGACCTGTTGGTAAGCACTATTCCAAGTTTTCTAACCACTTTGAGGACTTGTTACGCTATGTTACTTCTTTTTTCACAGGGACATTCTTAGGACACTGGATAAAGAGCTGACTGTTGTTAGGATTTGCCTGGGAACTCTCCCCCTCAGGATTCAAGGTTCCTTCATTTGATTCCTTTTTAAGTGACTGTTATTTGGATTACAAATACCCCGTTTTTTGTTCTCTTTTGATCTTTTGTTGAACATCATTTTGTTTTTTTTTATTTTTGTTTTCTTCACTGGATTTTTTTGATTATTTTATGATTATTTTTGTTTTCACATCACCTTTTTCCACATTTTGTCACCTATTGGTATTAAGTTACCTGTGACTTATTTTTACACTGCAGTGTTTTCAGGACTACATTAATCTTTGTGATTCTTTGTGATTTTTTGTGATTTTTTGATTATTAGTGTTCACTATTATTTTCATAAATACATTTGCACATCCATGCCACTATTATTTTCATAAATACATTTGCACATCCATGCCTGTATCAAGTTGCACAACTTTTGTATAAACACATTTTTGCACATTTTTGTTGCATAAACACTTTGCCATTTGTGTACCCACACCCACATGTGAATTCACCATTATAGTTTCTTATACCCTCATTGTCATTTGCACTTTGTGAGTGAGTTTTTTAGAACATTACTTCATCTTACCATTGTGTTTAAATATTTATCCTCTATTGGTACCTATATTTTTCACTTGCAACAAACCCTTCATTGTCATTAGCACTTTGTGACTCTATCTTACCATTGTTTTTAAGCATTTTATCCTCTATCGGTACCTATTCATTTGTAATAAATCCTTTTTAGCCTTAGCAGGTATATATTTGATTTCTCTAGTGGTTTATTGTATATCTTAGTGTTTATATTTATCCCTTAGCCTGTATTGGCGCTGTACATATTCCTTCACTACCTGTTCATTTTTTTGGGGGTTGGTTAGACCCTTCATTTGTATTCAGCTAAAGGGTTTGTCATAGCGCTTGGCTACCTCACCCTATTCTTCTCTTTCTTTTTGGCTAAGGAGTATAATACGCTTAGCTTATGAGACTGCTGGCCAGCAGCCTCCTGAAAGGATTACAGCTCATTCTACTAGAGCGGTAGCTTCCACATGGGCTTTTAAGAATGAAGCTTCTGTTGAACAGATTTGTAATGCGGCGACTTGGTCTTCGCTTCATACTTTTTCAAAATTCTATAAATTTGATACTTTTGCTTCTTCGGAGGCTATTTTTGGGAGAAAGGTTTTGCAGGCAGTGGTGCCTTCCGTTTTAAGCACCTGCCTTGTCCCTCCCTTCATCCGTGTCCTATAGCTTTGGTATTGGTATCCCACAAGTAATGGATGATCCGTGGACTGGATACACCTTACAAGAGAAAACAAAATTTATGCTTACCTGATAAATTTATTTCTCTTGTAGTGTATCCAGTCCACGGCCCGCCCTGTCATTTTAAGGCAGGTGTTTTTTTATTTTTAAACTACAGTCACCACTGCACCCTATGGTTTCTCCTTTCTCTTGCTTGTCTTCGGTCAAATGACTGGGAGTGGCAGTTAGAGGAGGAGCTATATAGACAGCTCTGCTGTGGGTGATCCTCTTGCATCTTTCTGTTGGGAAGGAGAATATCCCACAAGTAATGGATGATCCGTGTACTGGATACACCACAAGAGAAATAAATTTATCAGGTAAGCATAAATTATGTTTTTACATAATAAACGTGACCGTGACCGGTCTTTAGCCCAAAACCTGTTGTTGTGTGTTTATTGGTTTAATCATTCTAGGGTACATAAGACTTAATAAGAAGTTTATCTCTTATGTGTGCCAGTGTTGTGTCTGGCAGAGCTGCTTTGTATGAGTGTGTATTACTGACAATGTGTGTGTGTGTGTGTGTGTGCCAGTGTTGTGTCTGGGGGTGCTGCTTCGTATGAGTGTGTATTACTGACAATGTGTGTGTGTGTGTGCCAGTGTTGTGTCTGGGTGAGCTGCTTTGTATGAGTTTGTATTACTGACAATGTGTGTGTGTGTGTGTGTGTGTGCCAGTGTTGTGTCTGGCAGAGCTGCTTTGTATGAGTGTGTATTACTGACAATGTGTGTGTGTGTGTGCCAGTGTTGTGTCTGGGGGTGCTGCTTTGTATGAGTTTGTATTACTGACAATGTGTGTGTGTGTGTGTGTGTGCCAGTGTTGTGTCTGGCAGAGCTGCTTTGTATGAGTGTGTATTACTGACAATGTGTGTGTGTGTGCCAGTGTTGTGTCTGGCAGAGCTGCTTTGTATGAGTGTGTATTACTGACAATGTGTGTGTGTGTGTGTGTGCCAGTGTTGTGTCTGGCAGAGCTGCTTTGTATGAGTGTGTATTACTGACAATGTGTGTGTGTGTGTGTGTGTGTGCCAGTGTTGTGTCTGGCAGAGCTGCTTTGTATGAGTGTGTATTACTGACAATGTGTGTGTGTGTGCCAGTGTTGTGTCTGGCAGAGCTGCTTTGTATGAGTGTGCATAACTGACAATGTGTGTGTGTGTGCCAGTGTTGTGTCTGGCAGAGCTGCTTTGTATGAGTGTGTATTACTGACAGTGTGTGTGTGTGTGTGCCAGTGTTGTGTCTGGCAGAGCTGCTTTGTATGAGTGTGTATTACTGACAATGTGTGTGTGTGTGTGCCAGTGTTGTGTCTGGGGGTGCTGCTTTGTATGAGTTTGTATTACTGACAATGTGTGTGTGTGTGTGTGTGTGCCAGTGTTGTGTCTGGCAGAGCTGCTTTGTATGAGTGTGTATTACTGACAATGTGTGTGTGTGTGCCAGTGTTGTGTCTGGCAGAGCTGCTTTGTATGAGTGTGTATTACTGACAATGTGTGTGTGTGTGTGTGTGCCAGTGTTGTGTCTGGCAGAGCTGCTTTGTATGAGTGTGTATTACTGACAATGTGTGTGTGTGTGTGTGTGTGCCAGTGTTGTGTCTGGCAGAGCTGCTTTGTATGAGTGTGTATTACTGACAATGTGTGTGTGTGTGCCAGTGTTGTGTCTGGCAGAGCTGCTTTGTATGAGTGTGCATAACTGACAATGTGTGTGTGTGTGCCAGTGTTGTGTCTGGCAGAGCTGCTTTGTATGAGTGTGTATTACTGACAGTGTGTGTGTGTGTGTGTGTGTGCCAGTGTTGTGTCTGGCAGAGCTGCTTTGTATGAGTGTGTATTACTGACAATGTGTGTGTGTGCCAGTGTTGTGTCTGGCAGAGCTGCTTTGTATGAGTGTGCATAACTGACAATGTGTGTGTGTGTGTGTGTGCCAGTGTTGTGTCTGGCAGAGCTGCTTTGTATGAGTGTGTATTACTGACAATGTGTGTGTGTGCCAGTGTTGTGTCTGGCAGAGCTGCTTTGTATGAGTTTGTATTACTGACAATGTGTGTGTGTGTGTGTGCCAGTGTTGTGTCTGGCAGAGCTGCTTTGTATGAGTGTGCATAACTGACAATGTGTGTGTGTGTGTGTGTGTGTGTGTGCCAGTGTTGTGTCTGGCAGAGCTGCTTTGTATGAGTGTGTATTACTGACAATGTGTGTGTGTGTGTGTGCCAGTGTTGTGTCTGGCAGAGCTGCTTTGTATGAGTGTGTATTACTGACAATGTGTGTGTGTGTGTGTGCCAGTGTTGTGTCTGGGGGAGCTGCTTTGTATGAGTTTGTATTACTGACAATGTGTGTGTGTGTGCCAGTGTTGTGTCTGGGGGAGCTGCTTTGTATGAGTGTGTATTACTGACAATGTGTGTGTGTGTGCCAGTGTTGTGTCTGGCAGAGCTGCTTTGTATGAGTGTGTATTACTGACAATGTGTGTGTGTGCCAGTGTTGTGTCTGGCAGAGCTGCTTTGTATGAGTGTGTATTACTGACAATGTGTGTGTGTGTGCCAGTGTTGTGTCTGGCAGAGCTGCTTTGTATGAGTGTGTATTACTGACAATGTGTGTGTGTGTGTGTGTGCCAGTGTTTTATCTGGGGGTGCTGCTTCGTATGAGTGTGTATTACTGACAATGTGTGTGTGTGTGCCAGTGTTGTGTCTGGGGGTGCTGCTTCGTATGAGTGTGTATTACTAACAATTGCCTCTATTTATCAAGGTCTGTCGGACCTGATCTGACATATGGCAATGCGCTCGCCATATTCAGCATTGCACCAGCAGCTCACAAGAGCTGCTGGTGCAACGCCGCCCCCTGCAGACTCGCAGCCAATGGGCCGCCAGCAGTTGGGTGTCAATCAACCCGATTGTACTCGTATCGGGTTGATTTCCGGCGATGTCTGTCCGCCTGCTCAGAGCAGGCGGACAGGTTATGGAGCAACGGTCTTTGTGACCGCTGCTTCATAACTGCTGTTTCTGGCGAGTCTGAAGACTCACCAGAAACAGAGGCCGTCAAGCTCCGTTCGGAGCTTGATAGATAGGCCCCATTGTGTGTGTGTGTGTGCCAGTGTTGTGTCTTGGGGGGAGCTGCTTAATATGAGTGTGCATAACTGACAATGTGTGTGTGTGTGTGTGTGTGTGCCAGTGTTGTGTCTGGGGGAGCTGCTTAATATGAGTTTGTATTACTGACAATGTGTGTGTGTGTGTGCCAGTGTTGTGTCTGGGGGAGCTGCTCTGTATGAGTGTGTATTACTGACAATGTGTGTGTGTGTGTGTGCCAGTGTTGTGTCTGGGGGAGCTGCTCTGTATGAGTGTGTATTACTGACAATGTATGTGTGTGTGTGTGTGTGTGCCAGTGTTGTGTCTGGGGGAGCTGCTTTGTATGAGTTTGTATTACTGACAATGTGTGTGTGTGTGTGCCAGTGTTGTGTCTGGGGGAGCTGCTCTGTATGAGTTTGTATTACTGACAATGTGTGTGTGTGTGTGCCAGTGTTGTGTCTGGGGGTGCTGCTTTGTATGAGTGTGTATTACTGACAATGTGTGTGTGTGCCAGTGTTGTGTCTGGGGGAGCTGCTCTGTATGAGTTTGTATTACTGACAATGTGTGTGTGTGTGTGTGTGTGTGTGTGTGTGTGTGTGCCAGTGTTGTGTCTGGGGGTGCTGCTTTGTATGAGTGTGTATTACTGACAATGTGTGTGTGTGTGTGTGTGTGTGCCAGTGTTGTGTCTGGGGGTGCTGCTTTGTATGAGTGTGTATTACTGACAATGTGTGTGTGTGTGTGTGCCAGTGTTGTGTCTGGGGGAGCTGCTCTGTATGAGTTTGTATTACTGACAATGTATGTGTGTGTGTGTGTGTGTGTGCCAGTGTTGTGTCTGGGGGAGCTGCTCTGTATGAGTTTGTATTACTGACAATGTATGTGTGTGTGTGTGCCAGTGTTGTGTCTGGGGGAGCTGCTTTGTATGAGTTTGTATTACTGACAATGTGTGTGTGTGTGTGTGTGCCAGTGTTGTGTCTGGGGGAGCTGCTTTGTATGAGTTTGTATTACTGACAATGTATGTGTGTGTGTGCCAGTGTTGTGTCTGGGGGTGCTGCTCTGTATGAGTTTGTATTACTGACAATGTGTGTGTGTGTGCCAGTGTTGTGTCTGGGGGCGCTGCTCTGTATGAGTGTGTATTACTGACAATGTGTGTGTGTGTGTGTGTGTGTGTGCCAGTGTTGTGTCTGGGGGTGCTGCTCTGTATGAGTTTGTATTACTAACAATGTGTGTGTGTGTGCCAGTGTTGTGTCTGGGGGAGCTGCTCTGTATGAGTTTGTATTACTGACAATGTGTGTGTGTGTGCCAGTGTTGTGTCTGGGGGTGCTGCTCTGTATGAGTTTGTATTACTAACAATGTGTGTGTGTGTGCCAGTGTTGTGTCTGGGGGAGCTGCTCTGTATGAGTTTGTATTACTGACAATGTGTGTGTGTGCCAGTGTTGTGTCTGGGGGAGCTGCTTTGTATGAGTGTGCATAACTGACAATGTGTGTGTGCCAGTGTTGTGTCTGGGGGAGCTGCTTTGTATGAGTGTGCATAACTGACAATGTGTATGTGTGTGTGTGCCAGTGTTGTGTCTGGGGGAGCTGCTTTGTATGAGTTTTTATTACTGACAATGTGTGTGTGTGTGCCAGTGTTGTGTCTGGGGGAGCTGCTCTGTATGAGTGTGTATTACTGACAATGTGTGTGTGTGTGTGTGTGTGTGCCAGTGTTGTGTCTGGGGGAGCTGCTCTGTATGAGTTTGTATTACTGACAATGTGTGTGTGTGCCAGTGTTGTGTCTGGGGGAGCTGCTTTGTATGAGTGTGTATTACTGACAATGTGTGTGTGTGCCAGTGTTGTGTCTGGGGGAGCTGCTTTGTATGAGTTTGTATTACTGACAATGTGTGTGTGTGTGTGTGTGTGTATGCCAGTGTTGTGTCTGGGGGAGCTGCTCTGTATGAGTTTGTATTACTGACAATGTGTGTGTGTGTGCCAGTGTTGTGTCTGGGGGAGCTGCTCTGTATGAGTTTGTATTACTGACAATGTGTGTGTGTGTGCCAGTGTTGTGTCTGGGGGAGCTGCTCTGTATGAGTTTGTATTACTGACAATGTGTGTGTGTGCCAGTGTTGTGTCTGGGGGAGCTGCTTTGTATGAGTGTGTATTACTGACAATGTGTGTGTGTGTGTAAGTGTTGTGTCTGGCAGAGCTGCTTTGTATGAGTTTGTATTACTGACAATGTGTGTGTGTGTGTGCCAGTGTTGTGTCTGGGGGAGCTGCTCTGTATGAGTGTGTATTACTGACAATGTATGTGTGTGTGTGCCAGTGTTGTGTCTGGCAGAGCTGCTTTGTATGAGTTTGTATTACTGACAATGTGTGTGTGTGTGTGCCAGTGTTGTGTCTGGGGGAGCTGCTCTGTATGAGTTTGTATTACTGACAATGTGTGTGTGTGTGTGCCAGTGTTGTGTCTGGGGGAGCTGCTCTGTATGAGTGTGTATTACTGACAATGTATGTGTGTGTGTGCCAGTGTTGTGTCTGGCAGAGCTGCTTTGTATGAGTTTGTATTACTGACAATGTGTGTGTGTGTGTGCCAGTGTTGTGTCTGGGGGAGCTGCTCTGTATGAGTTTGTATTACTGACAATGTGTGTGTGTGTGTGCCAGTGTTGTGTCTGGGGGAGCTGCTCTGTATGAGTTTGTATTACTGACAATGTATGTGTGTGTGTGCCAGTGTTGTGTTTGGGGGAGCTGCTCTGTATGAGTTTGTATTACTGACAATGTGTGTGTGTGTGTGTGTGCCAGTGTTGTGTCTGGGGGAGCTGCTCTGTATGAGTTTGTATTACTGACAATGTGTGTGTGTGTGTGTGTGTGTGTGTGTGTGCCAGTGTTGTGTCTGGGGGAGCTGCTCTGTATGAGTGTGTATTACTGACAATGTGTGTGTGTGTGTGTGTGTGCCAGTGTTGTGTCTGGGGGAGCTGCTCTGTATGAGTGTGTATAACTGACAATGTGTGTGTGTGCCAGTGTTGTGTCTGGGGGAGCTGCTTTGTATGAGTGTGCATAACTGACAATGTGTGTGTGTGTGCCAGTGTTGTGTCTGGGGGAGCTGCTCTGTATGAGTTTGTATTACTGACAATGTATGTGTGTGTGTGCCAGTGTTGTGTCTGGGGGAGCTGCTCTGTATGAGTTTGTATTACTGACAATGTGTGTGTGTGTGTGTGCCAGTGTTGTGTCTGGGGGAGCTGCTCTGTATGAGTGTGTATTACTGACAATGTGTGTGTGTGTGTGTGCCAGTGTTGTGTCTGGGGGAGCTGCTCTGTATGAGTGTGTATAACTGACAATGTGTGTGTGTGCCAGTGTTGTGTCTGGGGGAGCTGCTTTGTATGAGTGTGCATAACTGACAATGTGTGTGTGTGTGCCAGTGTTGTGTCTGGGGGAGCTGCTTTGTATGAGTGTGCATAACTGACAATGTGTGTGTGTGTGCCAGTGTTGTGTCTGGGGGTGCTGCTTTGTATGAGTTTGTATTACTGACAATGTGTGTGTGTGCCAGTGTTGTGTCTGGGGGGGAGCTGCTTTGTATGAGTTTGTATTACTAACAATGTGTGTGTGTGTGCCAGTGTTGTGTCTGGGGGAGCTGCTTTGTATGAGTTTGTATTACTGACAATGTGTGTGTGTGCCAGTGTTGTTTCTGGGGGGGAGCTGCTTTGTATGAGTGTGTATTACTGACAATGTGTGTATGTGTGTGTGCCAGTGTTGTGTCTGGGGGGAGCTGCTTTGTATGAGTGTGTATTACTGACAATGTGTGTGTGTGTGTGTGCCAGTGTTGTGTCTGGGGGAGCTGCTCTGTATGAGTGTGCATAACTGACAATGTGTGTGTGTGTGTGTGTGTGTGTGTGCCAGTGTTGTGTCTGGGGGAGCTGCTTTGTATGAGTGTGTATTACTGACAATGTGTGTGTGTGCCAGTGTGTATGTTTTGTGTCTGGGGGAGCTGCTCTGTATGAGTTTGTATTACTGACAATGTGTGTGTGTGTGCCAGTGTTGTGTCTGGGGGAGCTGCTTTGTATGAGTTTGTATTACTGACAATGTGTGTGTGTGCCAGTGTGTATGTTTTGTGTCTGGGGGAGCTGCTTTGTATGAGTGTGTATTACTGACAATGTGTGTGTGTGCCAGTGTGTATGTTTTGTGTCTGGGGGAGCTGCTTTGTATGGGTGTGTATTACTGACAATGTGTGTGTGTGTGTGTATGCCAGTGTGTATGTTTTGTGTCTGGGGGAGCTGCTTTGTATGAGTGTGCATAACTGACAATGTGTGTGTGTGTGCCAGTGTTGTGTCTGGGGGTGCTGCTTTGTATGAGTTTGTATTACTGACAATGTGTGTGTGTGCCAGTGTTGTGTCTGGGGGGGAGCTGCTTTGTATGAGTTTGTATTACTAACAATGTGTGTGTGTGTGCCAGTGTTGTGTCTGGGGGAGCTGCTTTGTATGAGTTTGTATTACTGACAATGTGTGTGTGTGTGCCAGTGTTGTGTCTGGGGGAGCTGCTTTGTATGAGTTTGTATTACTGACAATGTGTGTGTGTGCCAGTGTTGTGTCTGGGGGGGAGCTGCTTTGTATGAGTGTGTATTACTGACAATGTGTGTATGTGTGTGTGCCAGTGTTGTGTCTGGGGGGAGCTGCTTTGTATGAGTGTGTATTACTGACAATGTGTGTGTGTGTGTGTGTGCCAGTGTTGTGTCTGGGGGAGCTGCTCTGTATGAGTGTGCATAACTGACAATGTGTGTGTGTGTGTGTGTGTGCCAGTGTTGTGTCTGGGGGAGCTGCTTTGTATGAGTGTGTATTACTGACAATGTGTGTGTGTGCCAGTGTGTATGTTTTGTGTCTGGGGGAGCTGCTCTGTATGAGTTTGTATTACTGACAATGTGTGTGTGTGTGTGCCAGTGTTGTGTCTGGGGGAGCTGCTTTGTATGAGTTTGTATTACTGACAATGTGTGTGTGTGCCAGTGTGTATGTTTTGTGTCTGGGGGAGCTGCTTTGTATGAGTGTGTATTACTGACAATGTGTGTGTGTGCCAGTGTGTATGTTTTGTTTCTGGGGGAGCTGCTTTGTATGGGTGTGTATTACTGACAATGTGTGTGTGTGTGTGTGTGTGTGTGTATGCCAGTGTGTATGTTTTGTGTCTGGGGGAGCTGCTTTGTATGAGTGTGTATTACTGACAATGTGTGTGTGTGTGTGCCAGTGTGTATGTTTTGTGTCTGGGGGAGCTGCTTTGTATGAGTGTGTATTACTGACAATGTGTGTGTGTGTGTGTGCCAGTGTGTATGTTTTGTGTCTGGGGGAGCTGCTTTGTATGAGTGTGTATTACTGACAATGTGTGTGTGTGTGTGCCAGTGTGTATGTTTTGTGTCTGGGGGAGCTGCTTTGTATGAGTGTGTATTACTGACAATGTGTGTGTGTATGCCAGTGTGTATGTTTTGTGTCTGGGGGAGCTGCTTTGTATGAGTGTGTATTACTGACAATGTATGTGTGTGTATGCCAGTGTGTATGTTTTGTGTCTGGGGGAGCTGCTTTGTATGAGTGTGTATTACTGACAATGTGTGTGTGTGTGTGTGCCAGTGTGTATGTTTTGTGTCTGGGGGTGCTGCTCTGTATGAGTTTGTATTACTAACAATGTGTGTGTGTGTGCCAGTGTTGTGTCTGGGGGAGCTGCTCTGTATGAGTTTGTATTACTGACAATGTGTGTGTGTGCCAGTGTTGTGTCTGGGGGAGCTGCTTTGTATGAGTGTGCATAACTGACAATGTGTGTGTGTGTGTGTGCCAGTGTTGTGTCTGGGGGAGCTGCTTTGTATGAGTGTGCATAACTGACAATGTGTATGTGTGTGTGTGCCAGTGTTGTGTCTGGGGGAGCTGCTCTGTATGAGTTTGTATTACTGACAATGTGTGTGTGTGTGTGTGCCAGTGTTGTGTCTGGGGGAGCTGCTCTGTATGAGTGTGTATTACTGACAATGTGTGTGTGTGTGTGTGCCAGTGTTGTGTCTGGGGGAGCTGCTCTGTATGAGTGTGTATAACTGACAATGTGTGTGTGTGCCAGTGTTGTGTCTGGGGGAGCTGCTTTGTATGAGTGTGCATAACTGACAATGTGTGTGTGTGTGCCAGTGTTGTGTCTGGGGGAGCTGCTTTGTATGAGTGTGCATAACTGACAATGTGTGTGTGTGTGCCAGTGTTGTGTCTGGGGGTGCTGCTTTGTATGAGTTTGTATTACTGACAATGTGTGTGTGTGCCAGTGTTGTGTCTGGGGGGGAGCTGCTTTGTATGAGTTTGTATTACTAACAATGTGTGTGTGTGTGCCAGTGTTGTGTCTGGGGGAGCTGCTTTGTATGAGTTTGTATTACTGACAATGTGTGTGTGTGCCAGTGTTGTTTCTGGGGGGGAGCTGCTTTGTATGAGTGTGTATTACTGACAATGTGTGTATGTGTGTGTGCCAGTGTTGTGTCTGGGGGGAGCTGCTTTGTATGAGTGTGTATTACTGACAATGTGTGTGTGTGTGTGTGCCAGTGTTGTGTCTGGGGGAGCTGCTCTGTATGAGTGTGCATAACTGACAATGTGTGTGTGTGTGTGTGTGTGTGTGTGCCAGTGTTGTGTCTGGGGGAGCTGCTTTGTATGAGTGTGTATTACTGACAATGTGTGTGTGTGCCAGTGTGTATGTTTTGTGTCTGGGGGAGCTGCTCTGTATGAGTTTGTATTACTGACAATGTGTGTGTGTGTGCCAGTGTTGTGTCTGGGGGAGCTGCTTTGTATGAGTTTGTATTACTGACAATGTGTGTGTGTGCCAGTGTGTATGTTTTGTGTCTGGGGGAGCTGCTTTGTATGAGTGTGTATTACTGACAATGTGTGTGTGTGCCAGTGTGTATGTTTTGTGTCTGGGGGAGCTGCTTTGTATGGGTGTGTATTACTGACAATGTGTGTGTGTGTGTGTATGCCAGTGTGTATGTTTTGTGTCTGGGGGAGCTGCTTTGTATGAGTGTGCATAACTGACAATGTGTGTGTGTGTGCCAGTGTTGTGTCTGGGGGTGCTGCTTTGTATGAGTTTGTATTACTGACAATGTGTGTGTGTGCCAGTGTTGTGTCTGGGGGGGAGCTGCTTTGTATGAGTTTGTATTACTAACAATGTGTGTGTGTGTGCCAGTGTTGTGTCTGGGGGAGCTGCTTTGTATGAGTTTGTATTACTGACAATGTGTGTGTGTGTGCCAGTGTTGTGTCTGGGGGAGCTGCTTTGTATGAGTTTGTATTACTGACAATGTGTGTGTGTGCCAGTGTTGTGTCTGGGGGGGAGCTGCTTTGTATGAGTGTGTATTACTGACAATGTGTGTATGTGTGTGTGCCAGTGTTGTGTCTGGGGGGAGCTGCTTTGTATGAGTGTGTATTACTGACAATGTGTGTGTGTGTGTGTGCCAGTGTTGTGTCTGGGGGAGCTGCTCTGTATGAGTGTGCATAACTGACAATGTGTGTGTGTGTGTGTGTGTGCCAGTGTTGTGTCTGGGGGAGCTGCTTTGTATGAGTGTGTATTACTGACAATGTGTGTGTGTGCCAGTGTGTATGTTTTGTGTCTGGGGGAGCTGCTCTGTATGAGTTTGTATTACTGACAATGTGTGTGTGTGTGTGCCAGTGTTGTGTCTGGGGGAGCTGCTTTGTATGAGTTTGTATTACTGACAATGTGTGTGTGTGCCAGTGTGTATGTTTTGTGTCTGGGGGAGCTGCTTTGTATGAGTGTGTATTACTGACAATGTGTGTGTGTGCCAGTGTGTATGTTTTGTTTCTGGGGGAGCTGCTTTGTATGGGTGTGTATTACTGACAATGTGTGTGTGTGTGTGTGTGTGTGTGTATGCCAGTGTGTATGTTTTGTGTCTGGGGGAGCTGCTTTGTATGAGTGTGTATTACTGACAATGTGTGTGTGTGTGTGCCAGTGTGTATGTTTTGTGTCTGGGGGAGCTGCTTTGTATGAGTGTGTATTACTGACAATGTGTGTGTGTGTGTGTGCCAGTGTGTATGTTTTGTGTCTGGGGGAGCTGCTTTGTATGAGTGTGTATTACTGACAATGTGTGTGTGTGTGCCAGTGTGTATGTTTTGTGTCTGGGGGAGCTGCTTTGTATGAGTGTGTATTACTGACAATGTGTGTGTGTATGCCAGTGTGTATGTTTTGTGTCTGGGGGAGCTGCTTTGTATGAGTGTGTATTACTGACAATGTGTGTGTGTGTATGCCAGTGTGTATGTTTTGTGTCTGGGGGAGCTGCTTTGTATGAGTGTGTATTACTGACAATGTGTGTGTGTGTGTGTGCCAGTGTGTATGTTTTGTGTCTGGGGGTGCTGCTCTGTATGAGTTTGTATTACTAACAATGTGTGTGTGTGTGCCAGTGTTGTGTCTGGGGGAGCTGCTCTGTATGAGTTTGTATTACTGACAATGTGTGTGTGTGCCAGTGTTGTGTCTGGGGGAGCTGCTTTGTATGAGTGTGCATAACTGACAATGTGTGTGTGTGTGTGTGCCAGTGTTGTGTCTGGGGGAGCTGCTTTGTATGAGTGTGCATAACTGACAATGTGTATGTGTGTGTGTGCCAGTGTTGTGTCTGGGGGAGCTGCTTTGTATGAGTTTTTATTACTGACAATGTGTGTGTGTGTGCCAGTGTTGTGTCTGGGGGAGCTGCTCTGTATGAGTGTGTATTACTGACAATGTGTGTGTGTGTGTGTGCCAGTGTTGTGTCTGGGGGAGCTGCTCTGTATGAGTTTGTATTACTGACAATGTGTGTGTGTGCCAGTGTTGTGTCTGGGGGAGCTGCTTTGTATGAGTGTGTATTACTGACAATGTGTGTGTGTGCCAGTGTTGTGTCTGGGGGAGCTGCTTTGTATGAGTTTGTATTACTGACAATGTGTGTGTGTGTGTGTATGCCAGTGTTGTGTCTGGGGGAGCTGCTCTGTATGAGTTTGTATTACTGACAATGTGTGTGTGTGTGCCAGTGTTGTGTCTGGGGGAGCTGCTCTGTATGAGTTTGTATTACTGACAATGTGTGTGTGTGTGCCAGTGTTGTGTCTGGGGGAGCTGCTCTGTATGAGTTTGTATTACTGACAATGTGTGTGTGTGCCAGTGTTGTGTCTGGGGGAGCTGCTTTGTATGAGTGTGTATTACTGACAATGTGTGTGTGTGTGCCAGTGTTGTGTCTGGCAGAGCTGCTTTGTATGAGTTTGTATTACTGACAATGTGTGTGTGTGTGTGCCAGTGTTGTGTCTGGGGGAGCTGCTTTGTATGAGTTTGTATTACTGACAATGTGTGTGTGTGTGTGTGTGTGTGTGTATGCCAGTGTGTATGTTTTGTGTCTGGGGGAGCTGCTTTGTATGAGTGTGTATTACTGACAATGTGTGTGTGTGCCAGTGTGTATGTTTTGTTTCTGGGGGAGCTGCTTTGTATGGGTGTGTATTACTGACAATGTGTGTGTGTGTGTGTGTGTGTATGCCAGTGTGTATGTTTTGTGTCTGGGGGAGCTGCTTTGTATGAGTGTGTATTACTGACAATGTGTGTGTGTGAGTGCCAGTGTGTATGTTTTGTGTCTGGGGGAGCTGATTTGTATGAGTGTGTATTACTGACAATGTGTGTGTGTGTGCCAGTGTGTATGTTTTGTGTCTGGGGGTGCTGCTCTGTATGAGTTTGTATTACTAACAATGTGTGTGTGTGTGCCAATGTTGTGTCTGGGGGAGCTGCTCTGTATGAGTTTGTATTACTGACAATGTGTGTGTGTGCCAGTGTTGTGTCTGGGGGAGCTGCTTTGTATGAGTGTGCATAACTGACAATGTGTGTGTGTGTGTGTGCCAGTGTTGTGTCTGGGGGAGCTGCTTTGTATGAGTGTGCATAACTGACAATGTGTATGTGTGTGTGTGCCAGTGTTGTGTCTGGGGGAGCTGCTTTGTATGAGTTTTTATTACTGACAATGTGTGTGTGTGTGCCAGTGTTGTGTCTGGGGGAGCTGCTCTGTATGAGTGTGTATTACTGACAATGTGTGTGTGTGTGTGTGTGTGCCAGTGTTGTGTCTGGGGGAGCTGCTCTGTATGAGTTTGTATTACTGACAATGTGTGTGTGTGCCAGTGTTGTGTCTGGGGGAGCTGCTTTGTATGAGTGTGTATTACTGACAATGTGTGTGTGTGCCAGTGTTGTGTCTGGGGGAGCTGCTTTGTATGAGTTTGTATTACTGACAATGTGTGTGTGTGTGTATGCCAGTGTTGTGTCTGGGGGAGCTGCTCTGTATGAGTTTGTATTACTGACAATGTGTGTGTGTGTGCCAGTGTTGTGTCTGGGGGAGCTGCTCTGTATGAGTTTGTATTACTGACAATGTGTGTGTGTGTGCCAGTGTTGTGTCTGGGGGAGCTGCTCTGTATGAGTTTGTATTACTGACAATGTGTGTGTGTGCCAGTGTTGTGTCTGGGGGAGCTGCTTTGTATGAGTGTGTATTACTGACAATGTGTGTGTGTGTGCCAGTGTTGTGTCTGGCAGAGCTGCTTTGTATGAGTTTGTATTACTGACAATGTGTGTGTGTGTGTGCCAGTGTTGTGTCTGGGGGAGCTGCTCTGTATGAGTTTGTATTACTGACAATGTGTGTGTGTGTGTGCCAGTGTTGTGTCTGGGGGAGCTGCTCTGTATGAGTGTGTATTACTGACAATGTATGTGTGTGTGTGCCAGTGTTGTGTCTGGCAGAGCTGCTTTGTATGAGTTTGTATTACTGACAATGTGTGTGTGTGTGTGCCAGTGTTGTGTCTGGGGGAGCTGCTCTGTATGAGTTTGTATTACTGACAATGTGTGTGTGTGTGTGCCAGTGTTGTGTCTGGGGGAGCTGCTCTGTATGAGTTTGTATTACTGACAATGTATGTGTGTGTGTGCCAGTGTTGTGTCTGGGGGAGCTGCTCTGTATGAGTTTGTATTACTGACAATGTGTGTGTGTGTGTGTGCCAGTGTTGTGTCTGGGGGAGCTGCTCTGTATGAGTGTGTATTACTGACAATGTGTGTGTGTGTGTGTGTGCCAGTGTTGTGTCTGGGGGAGCTGCTCTGTATGAGTGTGTATAACTGACAATGTGTGTGTGTGCCAGTGTTGTGTCTGGGGGAGCTGCTTTGTATGAGTGTGCATAACTGACAATGTGTGTGTGTGTGCCAGTGTTGTGTCTGGGGGAGCTGCTTTGTATGAGTGTGCATAACTGACAATGTGTGTGTGTGTGCCAGTGTTGTGTCTGGGGGTGCTGCTTTGTATGAGTTTGTATTACTGACAATGTGTGTGTGTGCCAGTGTTGTGTCTGGGGGGGAGCTGCTTTGTATGAGTTTGTATTACTAACAATGTGTGTGTGTGTGCCAGTGTTGTGTCTGGGGGAGCTGCTTTGTATGAGTTTGTATTACTGACAATGTGTGTGTGTGTGCCAGTGTTGTGTCTGGGGGAGCTGCTTTGTATGAGTTTGTATTACTGACAATGTGTGTGTGTGCCAGTGTTGTGTCTGGGGGGGAGCTGCTTTGTATGAGTGTGTATTACTGACAATGTGTGTATGTGTGTGTGCCAGTGTTGTGTCTGGGGGGAGCTGCTTTGTATGAGTGTGTATTACTGACAATGTGTGTGTGTGTGTGTGCCAGTGTTGTGTCTGGGGGAGCTGCTCTGTATGAGTGTGCATAACTGACAATGTGTGTGTGTGTGTGTGTGTGCCAGTGTTGTGTCTGGGGGAGCTGCTTTGTATGAGTGTGTATTACTGACAATGTGTGTGTGTGCCAGTGTGTATGTTTTGTGTCTGGGGGAGCTGCTCTGTATGAGTTTGTATTACTGACAATGTGTGTGTGTGTGTGCCAGTGTTGTGTCTGGGGGAGCTGCTTTGTATGAGTTTGTATTACTGACAATGTGTGTGTGTGCCAGTGTGTATGTTTTGTGTCTGGGGGAGCTGCTTTGTATGAGTGTGTATTACTGACAATGTGTGTGTGTGCCAGTGTGTATGTTTTGTTTCTGGGGGAGCTGCTTTGTATGGGTGTGTATTACTGACAATGTGTGTGTGTGTGTGTGTGTGTGTGTATGCCAGTGTGTATGTTTTGTGTCTGGGGGAGCTGCTTTGTATGAGTGTGTATTACTGACAATGTGTGTGTGTGTGTGCCAGTGTGTATGTTTTGTGTCTGGGGGAGCTGCTTTGTATGAGTGTGTATTACTGACAATGTGTGTGTGTGTGTGTGCCAGTGTGTATGTTTTGTGTCTGGGGGAGCTGCTTTGTATGAGTGTGTATTACTGACAATGTGTGTGTGTGTGCCAGTGTGTATGTTTTGTGTCTGGGGGAGCTGCTTTGTATGAGTGTGTATTACTGACAATGTGTGTGTGTATGCCAGTGTGTATGTTTTGTGTCTGGGGGAGCTGCTTTGTATGAGTGTGTATTACTGACAATGTGTGTGTGTGTGTGTGTGTGTGTGTATGCCAGTGTGTATGTTTTGTGTCTGGGGGAGCTGCTTTTTATGAGTGTGTATTACTGACAATGTGTGTGTGTGTGTGCCAGTGTGTATGTTTTGTGTCTGGGGGAGCTGCTTTGTATGAGTGTGTATAACTGACAATGTGTGTGTGTGCCAGTGTGTATGTTTTGTGTCTGGGGGAGCTGCTTTGTATGAGTTTGTATTACTGACAATGTGTGTGTGTGCCAGTGTGTATGTTTTGTGTCTGGGGGAGCTGCTTTGCATGAGTGTGTATTACTGACAATGTGTGTGTGTGCCAGTGTGTATGTTTTGTGTCTAGGGGAGCTGCTTTGTATGAGTTTGTATAACTGACAATGGCCTAGATTTGGAGTTCGGCGGTAAAAGGGCTGTTAACGCTCCGCGGGCTTTTTTCTGGCCGCACCATAAATTTAACTCTGGTATCGAGAGTTAAAACAAATGCTGCGTTAGGCTCCAAAAAAGGAGCGTAGAGCATTTTTACCGCAAATGCAACTCTCGATACCAGAGTTGCTTACGGACGCGGCCGGCATCAAAAACGTGCTCGTGCACGATTCTCCCATAGGAAACAATGGGACTGTTTGAGCTGAAAAAAAACCTAACACCTGCAAAAAAGCAGCGTTCAGCTCCTAACGCAGCCCCATTGTTTCCTATGGGGAAACACTTCCTACGTCTGCACCTAACACTCTAACATGTACCCCGAGTCTAAACACCCCTAACCTTACACTTATTAACCCCTAATCTGCCGCCCCCGCTATCGCTGACCCCTGCATTACAGTTTTAACCCCTAATCTTCCGCTCCGTAAACCGCCGCAACCTACGTTATCCCTATGTACCCCTAATCTGCTGCCCTAACATCGCCGACCCCTATATTATATTTATTAACCCCTAATCTGCCCCCCTCAACGTCGCCGACACCTGCCTACACTTATTAACCCCTAATCTGCCGAGCGGACCTGAGCGCTACTATAATAAAGTTATTAACCTCTAATCCGTCTCACTAACCCTATCATAAATAGTATTAACCCCTAATCTGCCCTCCCTAACATCGCCGACACCTACCTTCAATTATTAACCCCTAATCTTCCGATCGGAGCTCACCGCTATTCTAATAAATGTATTAACCCCTAAAGCTAAGTCTAACCCTAACACTAACACCCCCCTAACTTAAATATAATTTACATCTAACGAAATAAATTAACTCTTATTAAATAAATTATTCCTATTTAAAGCTAAATACTTACCTGTAAAATAAATCCTAATATAGCTACAATATAAATTATAATTATATTATAGCTATTTTAGGATTAATATTTATTTTACAGGCAACTTGGTATTTATTTTAACTAGGTACAATAGCTATTAAATAGTTAAGAACTATTTAATAGTTACCTAGTTAAAATAATAACAAATTTACCTGTAAAATAAATCCTAACCTAAGATATAATTAAACCTAACACTACCCTATCAATAAAATAATTAAATAAACTACCTACAATTACCTACAATTAACCTAACACTACACTATCAATAAATTAAATAAACACAATTGCTACAAATAAATACAATTAAATAAACTAGCTAAAGTACAAAAAATAAAAAAGAACTAAGTTACAGAAAATAAAAAAATATTTACAAACATAAGAAAAATATTACAACAATTTTAAACTAATTACACCTACTCTAAGCCCCCTAATAAAATAACAAAGCCCCCCAAAATAAAAAATTCCCTACCCTATTCTAAATTAAAAAAGTTACAAGCTCTTTTACCTTACCAGCCCTGAACAGGGCCCTTTGCGGGGCATGCCCCAAGAAGTTCAGCTCTTTTGCCTGTAAAAAAAAACATACAATACCCCCCCCCCCAACATTACAACCCACCACCCACATACCCCTAATCTAACCCAAACCCCCCTTAAATAAACCTAACACTAAGCCCCTGAAGATCTTCCTACCTTGTCTTCACCATACCAGGTTCACCGATCCGTCCTGGCTCCAAGATCTTCATCCAACCCAAGCGGGGGTTGGCGATCCATAATCCGGTGCTGAAGAGGTCCAGAAGAGGCTCCAAAGTCTTCATCCTATCCGGCAAGAAGAGGACATCCGGACCGGCAAACATCTTCTCCAAGCCGCATCTTCTATCTTCTTCCATCCGGTGCGGAGCGGGTCCATCTTGAAGCAGGCGACGCGGATCCATCCTCTTCTTCCGATGTCTCCCGACGAATGACGGTTCCTTTAAGGGACGTCATCCAAGATGGCGTCCCTCGAATTCCGATTGGCTGATAGGATTCTATCAGCCAATCGGAATTAAGGTAGGAATTTTCTGATTGGCTGATGGAATCAGCCAATCAGAATCAAGTTCAATCCGATTGGCTGATCCAATCAGCCAATCAGATTGAGCTCGCATTCTATTGGCTGTTCCGATCAGCCAATAGAATGCGAGCTCAATCTGATTGGCTGATTGGATCGGCCAATCGGATTGAACTAGATTCTGATTGGCTGATTCCATCAGCCAATCAGAAAATTCCTACCTTAATTCCGATTGGCTGATAGAATCCTATCAGCCAATCGGAATTCGAGGGACGCCATCTTGGATGACGTCCCTTAAAGGAACCGTCATTCGTCGGGAGACATCGGAAGAAGAGGATGGATCCGCGTCGCCTGCTTCAAGATGGACCCGCTCCGCACCGGATGGAAGAAGATAGAAGATGCGGCTTGGAGAAGATGTTTGCCGGTCCGGATGTCCTCTTCTTGCCGGATAGGATGAAGACTTTGGAGCCTCTTCTGGACCTCTTCAGCACCGGATTATGGATCGCCAACCCCCGCTTGGGTTGGATGAAGATCTTGGAGCCAGGACGGATCGGTGAACCTGGTATGGTGAAGACAAGGTAGGAAGATCTTCAGGGGATTAGTATTAGGTTTATTTAAGGGGGGTTTGGGTTAGATTAGGGGTATGTGGGTGGTGGGTTGTAATGTTGGGGGGGGGGTATTGTATGTTTTTTTTTACAGGCAAAAGAGCTGAACTTCTTGGGGCATGCCCCGCAAAGGGCCCTGTTCAGGGCTGGTAAGGTAAAAGAGCTTGTAACTTTTTTAATTTAGAATAGGGTAGGGAATTTTTTATTTTGGGGGGCTTTGTTATTTTATTAGGGGGCTTAGAGTAGGTGTAATTAGTTTAAAATTGTTGTAATATTTTTCTTATGTTTGTAAATATTTTTTTATTTTCTGTAACTTAGTTCTTTTTTATTTTTTGTACTTTAGCTAGTTTATTTAATTGTATTTATTTGTAGCAATTGTGTTTATTTAATTTATTGATAGTGTAGTGTTAGGTTAATTGTAGGTAATTGTAGGTAGTTTATTTAATTATTTTATTGATAGGGTAGTGTTAGGTTTAATTATATCTTAGGTTAGGATTTATTTTACAGGTAAATTTGTTATTATTTTAACTAGGTAACTATTAAATAGTTCTTAACTATTTAATAGCTATTGTACCTAGTTAAAATAATTACAAAGTTGCCTGTAAAATAAATATTAATCCTAAAATAGCTATAATATAATTATAATTTATATTGTAGCTATATTAGGATTTATTTTACAGGTAAGTATTTAGCTTTAAATAGGAATAATTTATTTAATAAGAGTTAATTTATTTCGTTAGATGTAAATTATATTTAAGTTAGGGGGGTGTTAGTGTTAGGGTTAGACTTAGCTTTAGGGGTTAATACATTTATTAGAATAGCGGTGAGCTCCGATCGGAAGATTAGGGGTTAATAATTGAAGTTAGGTGTCGGCGATGTTAGGGAGGGCAGATTAGGGGTTAATACTATTTATGATAGGGTTAGTGAGGCGGGTTAGGGGTTAATAACTTTATTATAGTAGCGCTCAGGTCCGCTCGGCAGATTAGGGGTTAATAAGTGTAGGCAGGTGTCGGCGACGTTGAGGGGGGCAGATTAGGGGTTAATAAATATAATATAGGGGTCGGCGGTGTTAGGGGCAGCAGATTAGGGGTACATAAGGATAACGTAGGTGGCGGCGCTTTGCGGTCGGAAGATTAGGGGTTAATTATTTTAAGTAGCTGGCGGCGATGTTGTGGGGGGCAGATTAGGGGTTAATAAATGTAATATAGGGGTCGGCGGGGTTAGGGGCAGCAGATTAGGGATACATAAGTATAACGTAGGTGGCGGTCGGAAGATTAGGGGTTAAAATTTTAAATCGAGTGGCGGCGATGTGGGGGGAGCTCGGTTTAGGGGTACATAGGTAGTTTATGGGTGTTAGTGTACTTTAGGGTACAGTAGTTAAGAGCTTTATGAACCGGCGTTAGCCAGAAAGCTCTTAACTCCTGCTATTTTCAGGCGGCTGGAATCTTGTCGTTAGAGCTCTAACGCTCACTTCAGAAACGACTCTAAATACCAGCGTTAGAAAGATCCCATTGAAAAGATAGGCTACGCAAATGGCGTAGGGGGATCTGCGGTATGGAAAAGTCGCGGCTGAAAAGTGAGCGTTAGACCCTTTAATCACTGACTCCAAATACCAGCGGGCGCCCAAAACCAGCGTTAGGAGCCTCTAACGCTGGTTTTGACGGCTACCGCCGAACTCCAAATTTAGGCCTTGGATAGCTACAATATAATTAATAATTACATTGTAGCTATGTTAGGGTTTATATTTATTTTTACTGCAGAAACGACTCTAAATACCGGCGTTAGAAAGATCCCATTGAAAAGATAGGCTACGCAAATGGCGTAGGGGGATCTGCGGTATGGAAAAGTCGCGGCTGTAAAGTGAGCGTTAGACCCTTTAATCACTGACTCCAAATACCAGCGGGCGGCCAAAACCAGCGTTAGGAGCCTCTAACGCTGGTTTTGACGGCTACCGCCGAACTCTAAATCTAGGCCAATGTGTGTGTGTGCCACTGTGTATGTTTTGTGTCTGGGGGAGCTGCTATGTATGAGTGTGTATAACTGACAATGTGTGTGTGTGCCAGTGTGTATGTTTTGTGTCTGAGGGAGCTGCTGCTTCGTATGAGTGTGTATAACTGACAATGTGTGTGTGTGTGTGTGTGCCAGTGTGTTTGTTTTGTGTCTGGGGGAGCTGCTGACAATGGGGCATATTTATCAAACTCCGTATGGAACTTGATGCCCCGGCGAGCCGGAAACAGAAGTTATGAAGCAGCGGTCTAACGAAATCAACCTGATCGAATACAATCGGGTTGATTGAGACCCCCTGCTAGCAGCTGATTGGCCGCAAATCTGCAGGGGGCGGCATTGCACCAGCAGTTCACAAGAACTGCTGGTGCAATGATAAATGCTGACAGCGTATGCTGTTGGCATTTATCGATATGCGGCGGACATGATACGCTACTTCGTATCATGTCCGCTCACACAATGTTAAATATGCCCCAATGTGTATGTGTGTGCCAGTGTGTATGTTTTGTGTCTGGGGGAGCTGCTTTGTATGAGTTTGTATTACTGACAATACAATAATAATAATATGTATATATATGCACAGATGCATAATAGGTAAAAAAAATACATACGATTATTTTGTTTTTTTTTCTCCCTCCTACAAATTCAATTGCTGTCTACTATTGTGCATCTATGTCAGGCTGTCTTAATTTTTGAGTGTGTGTTTGACAGGGTCTGTATTTGTGTGTCTGTGTATATATCTGTAAATCTCTGTCTGTGTGTATTTGAGTGAATCTGTGTGTGTTTGTCTGTGTATGTTTGTGTATATGTGTGTCTGTATATGTTTGAGTTAGTCTCTGCGTGAGTGTGTGTTTTGAGTGAGTGGGTGTGTTTTGAGTGAGTCTGTGTTTGAGTAAGTCTGTGTGTACGTCTTTCTTTGTATGTGTGTGTCTGTGTGTGAATCTATTTCTGTATGTATGTTACTACGAGACATCACTGAAGAATATATTTTAATGGCTATTTAAATAGTGGAGTGGGGGCCCAACCCAATGGTTTAGTCACTGGCCCCAGATTTTCTAGTGGCTGCCCTGGCTAGAGGTATGTGTGCTCATCTGTTACACTGAAGATTAGCAGTGTGTAGTCAGGTCTCAGGTAAGGGGAAGCCATGATATCTGATATATAACACCAGGGAGGGTAGAATCTGTATTAGTGCTAGCAGGTATGTGTGCTCATCTGTTACACTGAAGGTTAGCAGTGTGTAGTCAGGTAAGGAGAAGTCATGAGATGTGATAGATAATACCAGGGAGGGTATCATCTGTATTACTGCTAGCAGGTATGTGTGCTCATCTGTTACACTGGAGGTTAGTACTGCGTAGTCAGGTAAGGGGGAGCCATGAGATGTGATAGATAATACCAGGGAGGGTAGACTCTGTATTAGTGCTAGCAAGTATGTGTGCTGATCTGTTACACTGAAGGTTAGCAGTGTGTAGTCAGGTCTCAGGTAAGGGGAAACCATGAAATGTGACATATAATACCAGGGAGGGTATAATCTGTATTAGTGCTAGTAGGTATGTGTGCTCATTTGTTACACTGAAGGTTAGCAGTGTGGTGTCAGGTAAGGGGAAGCCATGAGATGAGATATATAATACAAGGGAGTTTATCATCTGTATTACTGCTAGCAGGTATGTGTGCTTATCTGTTACACTGAAGGTTAGCAGTGTGTAGTCATGTGTCAGGTAAGGGGAAGCCATGAGATGTGATATATAATACCAGGGAGGGTATAATCTGTAATAGTGCTAGCAGGTATGTGTGCTCATCTGTTACACTGAAGGTTAGCACTGTGTAGTCAGGTGTCAGGTAAGGGGAAGCCATGAGATGTGATATATAATACCAGGGAGGGTAGAATCTGTATTAGCGCTAGCAGGTATGTGTGCTCATCTGTTACACTGAAGGTTAGCACTGTGTAGTCAGGTGTCAGGTAAGGGGAATCCATGAGATGTGATAGATAATACCAGGGAGGGTATAATCTGTAATAGTGCTACCAGGTATGTGTGCTCATCTGTTACACTGAAGGTTAGTAATGTGTAGTCAGGTGTCAAGTAAGGGGAAGCCATGAGATGTGATATATAATACCAGGGAGGGTAGAATCTGTATTAGTGCTAGCAGGTTATGTGTGCTCATCTGTTACACTGAAGGTTAGTAATGTGTAGTCAGGTGTCAAGTAAGGGGAAGCCATGAGATGTGATATATAATACCAGGGAGGGTAGAATCTGTATTAGTGCTAGCAGGTATGTGTGCTCATCTGTTACACTAAAGGTTAGCAGTGTGTAGTCAGGTGTCAAGTAAGGGGAAGCCAGGAGGTGAGATATATAACACCAGGGAGGGTAGAATCTGTATTAGTGCTAGCAGGTATGTATGTTCATCTGTTACACTGAAGGTTAGTAATGTGTAGTCAGGTAAGGGGAAGCCAGGAGATGAGATATATAATACCAGATAGGGTAGAATCTGTAGTAGTGCTAGCAGGTATGTGTGCTCATCTGTTACACTGAAGGTTAGCAGTGTGTAGTCAGGTGTCAGGTAAGGGGAAGCCAGGAGATGAGATATATAATACCAGGGAGGGTATAATCTGTATTAGTGCTAGCAGGTATGTGTGCTCATCTGTTACACTAAAGGTTAGCAGTGTGTAGTCAGGTGTCAGGTAAGGGGAAGCCAGGAGATGAGATATATAATACCACGGAGGGTAGAATCTGTATTAGTGCTAGCAGGTATTTGTGCTCATCTGTTACACTAAAGGTTAGCAGTGTGTAGTCAGGTGTCAGGTAAGGGGAAGCCAGGAGATGAGATATATAATACCAGGGAGGGTATAATCTGTATTAGTGCTAGCAGGTATGTGTGCTCATCTGTTACACTAAAGGTTAGCAGTGTGTAGTCAGGTGTCAGGTAAGGGGAAGCCATGAGATGAGATATATAATACCACGGAGGGTAGAATCTGTATTAGTGCTAGCAGGTATTTGTGCTCATCTGTTACACTAAAGGTTAGCAGTGTGTAGTCAGGTGCCAGGTAAGGGGAAGTCATGAGATGAGAAATATAAATACCAGGGAGGGTAGAATCTGTATTAGTGCTAGCAAGTATGTGTGCTCATCTGTAACACTGAAGGTTAGCAGTGTGTAGTCATGTGTCAGGTAAGGGGAAGTCATGATATGTGCTATATAATACCAGGGAAGGTAGAATCTGTATTAGTGCTAGCAGGTTATGTGTGCTCATCTGTTACACTGAAGGTTAGCAGTGTGTAGTCAGATGTCAGGTAAGGGGAATCCATGAGATGTGATAGATAATACCAGGGAGGGTAGGAGGCAAGGGGTGAGGAAGTAAGGCAGCTGAATAGTGTTGCACAATTTATAACATGTAATCTCCCCCATGTATATACTGAGGCTTTGCCTAGCAGGAGCTTAACACATCAGGCACTTCATGTACTTGGACTGGAATTCATACAAAAATACTGATTTATTGGAGCATTTATATTGCTATCAATCTCTGCAGCAGCAAAGATAAAATCATGACTATTTAGTTAATAAAATGCCACCTGCTTGTAAAACTTTCAATAGTGTCTTAGCAAGTCTATATCTGCATATATTGTTCTCAGAAGCTCCAAGACAGCAGTTAGCAGGTCAAATTTAAGGGATATTAAACACTTTGAGATAGTAATACAAAATGATAACTAGTATAAATAAAAAAACAACAACTCTGAAATAAACTCCTCATTACTGATTTTGTACCCCTTTCCTGTGATAATGAAACTGTATTTCAGTTCCTGTTAGAAATGGAAGTGCAGAACACTGTTATATTACACACAGCCATTGGTTGCACTCTTGTGACCTATGTATAGCTGTCTGCAATTGGCAAAAACAGAGAAGATGACCTAAGTTACAACATGGCAGCTTCCATGGTAGATTTATTATGCTGTGAATGCAGCTGTTTCCGTTGCTCCTTAAAGGGCCAGTAACCCCACCAAATAATGTTATATAATTCTGCACATAGTGCAGAATTATATAACATTAGGTTAGCACCATGTTTCTAAATCAAAGTATGCCACAGATATTTTCCTACAAAAAATGTATTTTACAGACCTCCGCTCCTGGCTCTACTGAGTGGGTCTGTTTTTTTCTAAGTGCATTGGGCACACTGTCTAGTCACAGCCGGCCCGATCGCGCCATTAAAATGAATGTAGCTCGCTCCCGCTACCAGACCAGAGCAGGAGAGAGCTACATTAATTTTAATGCCGCGATCGTGCCGACTGTGACTAGACAGCTCAGTAGAGCCAGGAGTGGCGGTCTGTAACATACATTTTTGTAGGAAAATATCTGTGGCATACTTTGATTTAGAAACATGGCGCTCCAATACAAGGGTTTTCTTTCATCAGAGTGCTACCTTCTTCCTTGTTTTCACCATGGCGCTCACCTAATGTTATATAATTCTGCACTATGTGCAGAATTATATAACATTATATGGTGGGTTTACTGCCCCTTTAACTCATCCACCACTTCTGAGGTGGCGGACAGCAATCATCGGGATGATTTACACCCCCTGCTAGCAGCCGATTGGCTGCGAATGTGCAGGTGGCGGCATTGCACAAGCATTTCACCATTTAGCGATGTCGGGCGGACATGATTCGCTACAGTTACACTTATTTTAACAATATTTAAACATCAAATGAAACTTCTGCACATCTGCATGTTCTTCTCAGACTAAGCTTTTCTTTGAATGCATCATTCTATCTAACATTTATTTAGGGCTAGATTACAATTGGAGCGCTAATTTTTGCACGCCCATAAATGGGCAAATCCGCCTGTTTACATTACTAGTGTCTGGTAAATGCTGCCACGAGCTCACGGTAGCAATTAGCGCTCCAAAAATTAACCAGACCTCTAGTTAATTTAATTACAGTTGTGGGTGTGGGGTTTAGAAACAAAAGGCACTGAAAAGTGCCTTTATATAGCAGTCTATGGGCATTGTGTTTAAACTGTAAATTTATATGTATTTGCTTACACATATTAATACATAAAATATTTATGTATATACTCATATATATTTATACTTTGCTACCCATCCCTGCGCGACTTACCCCCTTCGCAGTGCTTGTTTCTCTGCCGTGTATGGTGGCATGAGAAGGAGGCTCACATTGGAGGCTATGGAAGCACGCTCTCCTGAGCACAAAGCTTCCTAGCAATGCGAATGCAAGGTCACGTTCACATTACACCTTAGGGTATTAGAGAACTGGTACAAGACTACATACCAGACTGTGCACGTGCCTGCAGCCAGTTCATGGAACTGGTACAAGACTACATACCAGACTGTGCACGTGCCTGCAGCCAGTTCATGGAACTGGTACAAGACTACATACCAGACTGTGCACGTGCCTGCAGCCAGTTCATGGAACTGGTACAAGACTACATACCAGACTGTGCACGTGCCTGCAGCCAGTTCAGAGCCATACAGAAGTAATACATGGAAATGTGCAGTTAGATGGAAATTGAAAACCAGGAGGCAGTGATTCACTTCAGAGCAGGTAATTCTTTTTTTAAACTTAAAAACCATGCCTATTTAAAGACTAATTGGTTTGAAAATGTTTTTTATGTCCCTTTAAGTGATTTATTAAACTAAAAGGTATATTGGTTATGAGCTTTGTTGTGGTGATTGTGCAACATTTCTAGAAATAAACAGACTATATAACGTAGGTGGAAGGGACAAAGATTTGCATTAGCATATTCCCATTGTTATTCCTCTAATCTGAATAGAAATAATGATCACTGCAAACTGTTTTCTTTCTCTTGCAAATATTTTACTTAACCATAACCTTAATCATAGTGCGAGCGGACATGATACAATGTAGCGGATAATGTCTGCCGCACATCGATAAATGCCGACAACATACACTGTCGGCATTTATCATTGCACAAGCAGTTCTTGTGAACTGCTTGTGCAATGCTGCCCCCTGCAGATCTGCGGCCAATCAGCCGTTAGCAGGGGGTGTCAATCAGCCCGATTGTATAGGATCGGGCGGATTGATGTCCGCAGCCTCAGAGCAAGCGGACAAGTTATGGAGCAGCGGTCTTTAGACCGCTGCTTCATAACTGCTGTTTCCGGCAAGCCTAAAGGCTCGCGCAGAAACGGGGGCATCAAGCTACATTTGGAGCTTGATTATTCGGTGAAATCTACCCAGTGTCACGTAAAACGAGAAAATGAATATTCATAGTAACTATTGGGACAGTAAAAATACTATAAAATTCAGTTCTTTATATTTTCACCAGAGATTTCCAGTAAACACAAACAGTTGTACAAATTTACAGGTCCAGCTAATGTCCAAAAAAAGCAAAATATTTTATGTCTGCATTGGGTCATATTGTTGCCTTATATAAAGTTTCACCAAAAGGAGGATAACATCTGGCAAGTGTTAGAGGAAAGCCAGATGATTTCCACAAAGTTAAACTGCAAATAACCAATCAAAAATCCTCCAAGGACGTCAGAAATATGATGCCGTCCAATCATGATACGGGAAAGTCCAGCACAAAAGGCCCATAAGACCAGTAAGATACGAAGAGGTATGGCAAGGACTAGATGGTTGAGGAAGAACTTTGACACCATGATGGCTCTACTAGCATGTCCTGCTGGGAATGCATAGACATCCAGGAGAAGGTAGTCCAGGATCCCAGGGGTCAATTCATAAGGACCACGTCTCTTTATAAGCTTCTGTACCCCAGCCACTGTCAGAATGTCCAGCATCAGAGCTGCCGACAGAAAAAAGAGCGGAATTAGAATAAGACCTCACAATTTGTCTAGGCCATCTGAAGAACACACATTTATAGTCTATGGTTGATCAGCATTTACACTACAGCAGCCACATGAATCGTGAATTGAGTGTCAAGAATACTCCTCTATTACAGAAAAAAAATCAGCTATGAAAAAGACATTTAACTGATAAATGTCCCATAAAAATGATGAATAGTAAAGTGCTGAATCAGTGATAGCCAGGATGTGGAAATCCCCTTTACAACTTTCTAGTCAAACATGGTTAAACAGATTAGTGGAACTAGTCATACTAAAAGTATATAGATATTTTAACCACAAAGAAAGGACTTTAAATTTAAAGGGACACTGAACCCAAATTTTTTCTTTCGTGATTCAGATAGAGCATGACATTTTAAGCAACTTTCTAATTTACACCTGTTATCAAATTTTCTTCATTCTCTTGGTATCTTTATTTGAAATGCAAGAATGTAAGTTTAGATGCCGGCCCATTTTTGGTGAACAACCTGGGTTGTCCTTGCTGATTGGTGGATAAATTCATCCACCAATAAAAAAGGCTGTCCAGATTTCTGAACCAAAAAAAGCTTAGATGCCTTCTTTTTTAAATAAAGATAGCAAGAGAATGAAGAAAAAATGATAATAGGAGTAAATTAGAAAGCTCCTTAAAATTGCATGCTCTATCTGAATCACAAAAGAAAAAATTTGGGTTCAGTGTCCCTTTAAGATTGGTGAAGTTTGATGGACACCCCAATGGAGGGGGACACGGTGTAGAACAAAGTATTATTGTATTATGCTAAGCAACTTTTTCACATTTTTCAGCAACAGTTTTGCTACATACCACAACTTGTGTTTTTAGTATTGTTTCCTAGTTTTTTTTTGTGTGTGTGTGATCGACCTAGATTCATAAGACTCAAAGATGAATAAATATAAAAATATGAATTGTAAAATAACTTAAACTAAATAATTATTTATGTTGCTTTTCCTTAAAGGGAAACTAAAACCAATTTTTTTTCCATCCAATTTGAAGCAACTTTCTAATTTACTTCTATTATCAAATTGTATTCGTTCTCTTGATATCTTTATTTGAAAATGCAGGAATGTAAGCTTACGAGCCGACCCATCTTTGGTTCAGCACCTGGGTAGAGTTTGCTGATTGGTGGCTAAATGCACCCACCAATCAGCAAGTGCTATCCAGGGGTCTGAACCAAAAATGAGCCAGTTTGTAAGTTTACACTCCTGCTTTTTCAAATAAAGATACCAACAGAACAAAGTAAAATTAATAATAGGTGTAAATTAGAAAGTTGCTTAAAACTGCATGATCTATCTGAATCATGAAAGAAAAAAATTGGGTTCAGTATCCCTTTAAGAAAATTAAACACCATGGGCGCGATCAGATAAACGGCGTAGTTTGCGGCGCAAGCGAGGGAACCCGCGTCGCCCGCAGTTTCAGCTCGCAACTCGAGCTATCCCATATACGGCGCCGTCAGATGCTAACGTGCCGTAAGTCGGATAAACCAGCGATGTCCAGAAATCTGCGCAAGTACAAATTTCTGGCGTCGCCAGTGACTTGCGCCACGTTAGAAACTGCCGGCGCCTACAAAACCTGACTAAAGTCTAAATCACCCGCACTGTCTAACACGCCTCCCTAACATAGCCCGACAAGTCTAACACGCCTCCCTAACATAGGCTGACACGTCTAACCCTCTATCCGCTATCCCCCCTCACTAGCCTAACCATAAAATATGTATTAACCCCTAAACCGCCGCTCCCGGAGCCCTCCGCTACCTAATAAAGTTATTAACCCCTAAACCGCCGCCAGCTATATTAAATCTATAACCCCCTAAAGTGAGCCCCTAACACCGCCGCCATCAACCTTACCTACCCCCTAAAGTGAGCCCCTACCCCGCCGCTATCTATTTTAAAATTATTAACCCCTAATCTAATCCCCCTACCCCGCCGCCATCTATATTAAATTATTTAACCCCTAAAATACTAAACTATCCCTACCACTAAACCTAAGTCTAACCCTACAAATAGCCCTGAAAAGGGCTTTTTCTCTTGTTAAGTGTATCCAGTCCACGGATCATCCATTACTTATGGAATATATTCTCTCCCCAACAGGAAGTTGCAAGAGTCCACCCACAGCAAAGCTGCTATATAGCTCCTCCCCCAACTGCCATATTCAGTCATTCTCTTGCAAGCCTCAACATAGATAGGAGGTCGTGAGAGTCTGTGGTGCTTTATACTTAGTTTATTCTTCAATCAAAAGTTTGTTATTTTCAAATGGCACCGGAGTGTGCTGTTTATCTCAGGCAGTATTTGGAAGAAGAATCTGCCTGCGTTTTTCTATGATCTTAGCAGACGTAACTAAGATCCATTTGCTATTCTCACACATTCTGAGGAGTGAGGTACTTCAGAGGGGGAATGGCGTGCAGGTTTTCCTGCAGATAAGGTATGTACAGTAAAATATTTTCTAGGAATGGAATTGACTAAGAAAATACTGCTGATACCGAAGTAATGTAAGTAAAGCCTTAAATGCAGCGAAAGCGACTGGTATCAGGCTTATTAATAGAGATACATACTCTTGTAAAAATGTGTTTTAAAACGTTTGCTGGCATGTTTAATCGTTTTTTAACATATGTTTGGTGATAAAACTTATTGGGGCCTAAGTTTTTTCCACATGGCTGGCTTAAATTTTGCATAGAAACAGTTAACTGAAGCTTCCCACTGTTATAATATGAGTGGGAGGGGCCTAATTTAGCGCTTTTTTGCGCAGTTAAAATTACAAAATGAATCATCTAGATTCCCTCAGCAGTCCCATGAATACTACAGGACATTTCTAAAGGGCTAAAATGACTTCCAAAATCGTTTATAGGGAAGGTAATCCACAGCTCTGCTGTGGCAGTTTTGTTGTGTCTATTTTTAAAAACGTCTATGTCGTTTTTTTTATCTGTTTTTTGCATTAAGGGGTTAATCATCCATTTGCAAGTGGGTGCAATGCTCTGTTACCTTATTACATGTACTGTAAAAATTTCGTTTGTTTTACTGCCTTTTTTCACTGTTTTTCAAATTTTGACAAAATTTGTTTCTCTTAAAGGCACAGTAACGTTTTATATATTTGCTTGTTAACTTGATTTAAAGAGTTTTCCAAGCTTACTAGTCTCATTATTAGTCTGTTCTAACATGTCTGACATAGAGGAAGCTCTGTGTTCATTATGTTTTAAAGCCATGGTGGAACCCCATCTTAGAATGTGTACCAGATGTACTGATTTAATGTTAAACAATAAAGATCATTTTTTGTTTTTAAAAAACATTATCACCAGAGGATTCTGTTGTGGGGGTAATTATGCTGACTAACTCTCCCCACGTGTCAGACCTTTTGACTCACGCTTTAGGGACTCACGCTCAAATGGCGCCAAGTACATCAAGGGCACCCATAGCGTTTATTTTACCAGGGGATTCTGTCGAGGGGAAAGTTATGCCGACTAACTCTCCCCACGTGTCAGACCCTTCGACTCCCGCTTCAGGGACTCACGCTCAAATGGCGCCAAGTACATCAAGGGCGCCCATAGCGTTTATTTTACAAGACGTGACAAAGGTGGTGAATAATACTCTGGCAGCAGTATTAGTCAGACTACCTGAAATTAAAGGAAAGCAGATAGCTCTGGGGGTAGATACAGAGCATACAGACGCTTTAAGAACCATGTATGATACTACCTCACAATATGCTTAGTCTGTGGGTGAATGACTCAGGGAAGATGATTTAACCTGATTCTGATATTTCTACATTTAAAATTTATGCTTGAGAACCTCCACTTGTTGCTCAGGGAGGCTTTGGCTGCTCTGAATGAATGTGTACAATCGCAGGGCCAGAGAAATTGTGTAGACTGGATAAATAATATGCAGTGCCGGTGTGTACTGATGTTTTTCCAATACCTAAAGAGGTTTACTACAAAATTTTTAAGGAATGGGATAGACCAGGTGTGCTGTTCTCTTCCCCTCCTATTTTTTTAGAAGAATGTTTTCTAATAGTTACCACCACACGGGACTTCTGGCAGACAGTTCCTAAGGTGGAGAGAAGAGTTTCTACTCTAGCTAAGCATACCACTACCTCTGGCGAGGACAGTTGTGCTTTTTAGATCCAATGGATAAAAAATGTTTATTCAACAAGGTTTTTTATCCTGCAGCCCCTTGCATACATTGCTTCTGTCACTGCTGCTGCGGCGTTCTGGGTTGAGTCTCTTGATGAGGCTTTACAGTTAGCGACTCCATTGGATGAATATATTTGACAAAATTATGCTAGCCAAATTCCTTTGTTTTCTGATGCCTTTGTTCATTTGACTTGACTAACGGCTAAGAATTCTGTTTTTTACTATACTGGTGCGTAGAGCGCTATGGCTTATATCATGGTCAGCTGTCGTGACTTTAATAAATAAGCTATTTAACTTCCCTTCAAGGGGCAGACCCTATTCGGGCCTGGGTTGAAGGAGATTATTGCTTATATCACTGGAGGGTGGCATCCACTTCCTCTAAGGTAAAACAAGAGGGAATTTTTGCTCAGTCCAAGGCGGTCTGGAGACAATCGGACCTGAAACAAAGATAAGCAGGCCAAGGAGCCTGCTGCTGACTCTAAGGCAGCATGAAGGAACGGACCCCTATCCGGTAACGGTTCCTATAGGGGGCAGACTTTCATTCTTCGCCCAGGTGTGGGCAAGAGATGCCCAGGATCCCTAGGCGTTGGAATTTATATCCCAGAGATATCTTCTGGATTTCAAAGATTCCCCCCCAATAAAAAGGGGAGATTTCGCCTTTTACAATTATCTGCAAACCAGATAAAGAAGGAGGCATTCTTACATTGTGTACGAGATCCATCCAGTTCCAAGAGAGGAACAGGGACAGAGTTTTTACTCAAATCTGTTTGTGGTTCCCAAGGAGAGGGAACCTTCAGACCTATTTTGGATCTAAAGATCTTAAACAAATTCCTCAGAATTCCGTCATTTAAGATGGAAACTATTCGTACCATCTTAACTATGATCCAGGAGAGTCAATAGAGGACTACAATGGATTTGAAGGATGCTTATCATCACATTGTGATGCATAAAGATCACCAGCGTTTTTCAGGTTTGCCTTTCTAGACAGGCATTACCAATTGTAGATCTTTCCTTTGGGATATCTACAGCCCCAAGAATCTTTATGGAGGTTCTGGGGTCGCTTTGGCGGTCCTTAGGCCGCGGGGCATAGAAGTGGCCCCTTATTTAGACGACATCCTGATACAGGCGTCAAACATCCAAATTGCCAAGTCTCATACAGACGTAGTACTGGCATTTCTGAGATCACATGGGTGGAAAGTGAACAAGTAAACAGTTCTCTATCCCCAATCTCAAGGGTTTCCCTCCTAGGGACTCTGATAGATTCTGTGGAAATGAAAATTTACCTGACGGAGTCCAGGTTGTCAAAGTTTCTAAATTTCTGCCGTGTTTTTCATTCCATCCGTGCCCTTCGGTGGCTCAGTACATGAATGAAATCGGCTTAATGGTAGCGGCAAGGGACATAGTACCGTTTGCACGTCTACATTTCAGACTGCTGCAACTATGCATGCTCAGTCAGAGGAACGGGGATTACACAGATTTGTCCCCCTGTTAAACCTGGACCAAGAGACCAGAGATTCTCTTCTCTGGTGACTATGTCGGGTCCATCTGTCCAAGGGTATGACCTCCCGCAGGTCAGATAGGACAATTGTTACAATAGATGCCAGCCTTTTAGGTTGGGATGCAGTCTGGAACTCCCTGAAGGCTCAGGGATAGGGGACTTAGGAGGAGACCCTCCTTCTAATAAATATTCTGGAATTGGGAGTGATATTCCATGCTCTTCAGACTTGGCCTCAGTTAGCAACTCTGAGGTACATCATTCTCAGTCGGACAATATACACGACTGTGGCTTACATCAGCCATCAAGGGGGAACAGAAGTTCCCTAGCGATGTTAGAAGTCTTACAATAATTCACTGGACAGAGACTCACTCTTGTCTATCAGCTATCCATATCCCAGGTGTTGAGAACTGGGAGGTGGATTTTCTAAGTCGTCAGACTTTTCTTCCGGGGGAGTGGGATTTCCTCCGGAGGTCAAGACCAAGCAGGAGAGGGCTTTGGTGTTTTTGACAGCGCCTGCGTAGCCACGCAGGACCTGCTATGCAGATCTGGTGGACATGTCATCCTTTCCATCACGGTCTCTGCTTCTGAGACAGGTCCCTCTACCTCAGGGTCCTTTCAACCATCTAAATAGAATCAATCTGAAATGGACTGCCTGGAGACTGAACGCTTGATGTTATCAAAGCATGGCTTCTCCGAGTCAGTCATTGATACCTTAATACAGACATGAAAGCCTGTCTCTAGGAAAATTGAACATAGATATGGTGTAAATATCTGATTTTTATGAATCCAAGGGTTACTCATTGAGTAAAGTCTGGATTTCCAGGATATTATCTTTTCTCCAAGATGTTTTTGAGAAAAGGGTTGTCAGCTAATTCCTTAAAAGGGTCAGATTTTTACTCTGTCTATTTCTTTGCACAAGCGTCTGGCAGGTTTTCTAGACATTCAGGCATTTGGTCAGGCTTTGATTAGATCCAAGCCTGTGTTTAAACCTGTTGCTCCGCCATGGAGCTTAAACCTGGTTCTTAAGGTTCTTCAGGATGTTCCGTTTGAACCTTTTTTGTTCCATAGATATCAATCTTTATCTTGGAAAGTTCTTTTTGGGTAGCTATTTCCTCGACTCATAGAGTCTCCAAGTTATCTGTGTTACAATGTGATTCTCCTTATCTGGTCCTTCGTACGGATAAGGTAGTCCTGCGTACCAACCTGGGTTTTTTTCCTAAGGTGGTATCTAACAAGAACATCACTCAAGAGATAGTTGTTCCATGCTTGTATCCTAATCCTTCCTCAAAGAAGGAACGTCTATTACACAATATTGGACATGGTTTGTGCTTTAAAGTTTTACTTACAAGCTACTACAGTTTTCATCAAACGTTCACCTTGTTTGTTGTCTATTCTGGACAAAGGAGAGGTCAAAAGACTTCAGCAGCCTCTCTGTCTTTTTGGTTAAAAAGCATAATTCATTTAGCTTATGAGACTGCTGGTCAGCAGCCTCCTGAATGGATTACAGCTCATTCTGCTAGAGCTGTGGTTTTCACTTGGGCCTTTTTAAATGTGGCTTCTGTTGAACAGATTTACAAGACGGAGTCTTGGTCTGCGCTTCATACTTTTTCAAATTTAACAAATTTGATACCTTGCTTCTTCGGAGGCTATTTTTGGGAGAAAGGGTTTTTTACAGGCAGTGGTAACTTCCGTTTAAGTACCTGCCTTGTCCCTCCCATCATCTGTGTACTTTAGCTTTGGTATTGGTATTCCATAAGTAATGGATGATCCGTGGACTGGATACACTTAACAAGAGAAAACATAATTTATGCTTACCTGATAAATGTATTTCTCTTGTAGTGTATCCAGTCCACGGCCCGCCCTGTCACTTTAAGGCAGGTAATTTTTTCATTTGAACTACAGTCACCACTGCACCCTATGGTTTCCTTTCTCTGCATGTTTTCGGTCGAATGACTGAATATGGCAGTTGGGGGAGGAGCTATATAGCAGCTTTGCTGTGGGTGGACTCTTGCAACTTCCTGTTGGGGAGAGAATATATTCCATAAGTAATGGATGATCCGTGGACTGGATACACTACAAGAGAAATAAATTTATCAGGTAAGCATAAATTATGTTTTGCGTGGCATTGCCCCAAAGTAACAGCTCTTTTGCCAGCCCTTAAAAGGGCTTTTTGCGGGGCATGCCCCAAAGAATTCAGCTCTTTTGCCAGCCCTTAAAAGGGCTTTTGGCGGGGCTTTGTCACAAAGTAAATTGCTCTTTTGCCTACAATCTACATCCCCCTACACCGCGGCCACCTATAATAAATGTATTAACCCCAAATCTAATCCCCCTACACCGCCGCCAGCTATATTAACTATATTAACCCTAATTATATTAGGGTTAATATAGTTAATATAGTTATTATATTATATATATTAACTATATTAACCCTAATTATATTAGGGTTAATATAGTTAATATCGTTATTATATTATATATATATAAAGTATAATAACCCTATCTAACTCTAACATCCCTAACTAAACTCTTATTAAAATAAATTTAATATTATTAATTAAAATATTCCTATTTAAATCTAAATACTTACCTATAAAATAAACCATAAGATAGCTACAATATAATTAATAATTACATTGTAGCTATGTTAGGGTTTATATTTATTTTACAGGTAAATTGTTAATTATTTTAACTAGGTATAATAGCTATTAAATAGTTATGAACTATTTAATAGCTACCTAGTTAAAATAATTACCCAATTACCTGTAAAATAAATCCTAACCTAAGTTACAAATACACCTACACTATCAATAAATTAAATAAACTACAATTATCTATCTAAAAATACAATTAAATAAACTAAACTAAATTACAAAAACAAACACTAAATTACAAAAAATAAAAAAAAGATTACAAGATTTTTAAGCTAATTACACCTATTCTAAGCCCCCTAATAAAATAATAAAGCCCCCCAAAATAAAAAAAAATCCCTACCCTATTCTAAATTAAAAAAAGTTCAAAGCTCTTTTACCTTACCAGCCCTTAAAAGGGCCTTTTGTGGGGGCATGCCCCAAAGAAAACTGCTCTTTCTCCAACATAGGTGTGTCCGGTCCACGGCGTCATCCTTACTTGTGGGATATTCTCTTCCCCAACAGGAAATGGCAAAGAGCCCAGCAAAGCTGGTCACATGATCCCTCCTAGGCTCCGCCTACCCCAGTCATTCTCTTTGCCGTTGTACAGGCAACATCTCCACGGAGATGGCTTAGAGTTTTTTAGTGTTTAACTGTAGTTTTTCATTATTCAATCAAGAGTTTGTTATTTTCAAATAGTGCTGGTACGTACTATTTACTCAGAAACAGAAAAGAGATGAAGAATTCTGTTTGTATGAGGAAAATGATTTTAGCAACCGTAACTAAAATCCATGGCTGTTCCACACAGGACTGTTGAGAGCAATTAACTTCAGTTGGGGGAACAGTTTGCAGTCCTTTGCTGCTTGAGGTATGACACATTCTAACAAGACGATGTAATGCTGGAAGCTGTCATTTTCCCTATGGGATCCGGTAAGCCATGTTTATTACGATTGTAAATAAGGGCTTCACAAGGGCTTATTTAAACTGTAGACCTTTTTTGGGCTAAATCGATTGATATTAACACTTATTTAGCCTTGAGGAATCATTTATTCTGGGTATTTTGATATAATAATATCGGCAGGCACTGTTTTAGACACCTTATTCTTTAGGGGCTTTCCCAAAGCATAGGCAGAGTCTCATTTTCGCGCCGGTGTTGCGCACTTGTTTTTGAGAGGCATGGCATGCAGTCGCATGTGAGAGGAGCTCTGATACTTATAAAAGACTTCTGAAGGCGTCATTTGGTATCGTATTCCCCTTTGGGTTTGGTTGGGTCTCAGCAAAGCAGATACCAGGGACTGTAAAGGGGTTAAAGCTTAAAACGGCTCCGGTTCCGTTATTTTAAGGGTTAAAGCTTCCACAATTGGTGTGCAATATTTTCAAGGCTTTAAGACACTGTGGTGAAAGTTTGGTGAATTTTGAACAATTCCTTCATGTTTTTTCGCAATTGCAGTAATAAAGTGTGTTCAGTTTAAAATTTAAAGTGACAGTAACGGTTTTATTTCAAAACGTTTTTTGTACTTTCTTATCAAGTTTATGCCTGTTTAACATGTCTGAACTACCAGATAGACTGTGTTCTGAATGTGGGGAAGCCAGAATTCCTATTCATTTAAATAAATGTGATTTATGTGATAATGACAATGATGCCCAAGATGATTCCTCAAGTGAGGGGAGTAAGCATGGTACTGCATCATTCCCTCCTTCGTCTACACGAGTCTTGCCCACTCAGGAGGCCCCTAGTACATCTAGCGCGCCAATACTCCTTACTATGCAACAATTAACGGCTGTAATGGATAATTCTGTCAAAAACATTTTAGCCAAAATGAACCCTTGTCAGCGTAAGCGTGGATGCTCTGTTTTAGTTACTGAAGAGCATGACGACGCTGATATTAATATCTCTGAAGGGCCCCTAACCCAATCTGAGGGGGCCAGGGAGGTTTTGTCTGAGGGAGAAATTACTGATTTAGGGAACATTTCTCAGCAGGCTGAATCTGATGTGATTACTTTTAAATTTAAATTGGAACATCTCCGCATTTTGCTTAAGGAGGTATTATCCACTCTGGATGATTGTGAAAATTTGGTCATCCCAGAGAAACTATGTAAAATGGACAAGTTCCTAGAGGTGCCGGGGCTCCCAGAAGCTTTTCCTATACCCAAGCGGGTGGCGGACATTGTTAATAAAGAATGGGAAAGGCCCGGTATTCCTTTCGTCCCTCCCCCCATATTTAAAAAATTGTTTCCTATGGTCGACCCCAGAAAGGACTTATGGCAGTCAGTCCCCAAGGTCGAGGGAGCGGTTTCTACTTTAAACAAACGCACCACTATTCCCATAGAGGATAGTTGTGCTTTCAAAGATCCTATGGATAAAAAATTAGAAGGTTTGCTTAAAAAGATGTTTGTTCAGCAGGGTTACCTTCTACAACCCATTTCATGCATTGTCCCTGTCACTACAGCCGCATATTTCTGGTTTGATGAACTGATTAAGGTGCTCGATAGTGACTCTCCTCCTTATGAGGAGATTATGGACAGAGTCAATGCTCTCAAATTGGCTAATTCTTTCACTCTAGACGCCTCTTTGCAATTGGCTAAGTTAGCGGCTAAGAATTCTGGGTTTGCTATTGTGGCGCGCAGAGCGCTTTGGTTGAAATCTTGGTCGGCTGATGCGTCTTCCAAGAACAAGCTACTAAACATTCCTTTCAAGGGGAAAACGCTGTTTGGTCCTGACTTGAAAGAGATTATCTCTGATATCTCTGGGGGTAAGGGCCATGCCCTTCCTCAGGATCGGCCTTTCAAGGCAAAAAATAGACCTAATTTTCGTCCCTTTCGTAAAAACGGACCAGCCCAAGGTGCTACGTCCTCTAAGCAAGAGGGTAATACTTCTCAGGCCAAGCCAGCTTGGAGACCAATGCAAGGCTGGAACAAGGGAAAGCAGGCCAAGAAACCTGCCACTGCTACCAAGACAGCATGAAATATTGGCCCCCGATCCGGGACCGGATCTGGTGGGGGGCAGACTCTCTCTCTTCGCTCAGGCTTGGGCAAGAGATGTTCTGGATCCTTGGGCGCTAGAAATAGTCTCCCAGGGTTATCTTCTGGAATTCAAGGGACTTCCCCCAAGGGGGAGGTTCCACAGGTCTCAGTTGTCTTCAGACCACATAAAAAGACAGGCGTTCTTACATTGTGTAGAAGACCTGTTAAAAATGGGAGTGATTCATCCTGTTCCATTGAGAGAACAAGGGATGGGGTTCTACTCCAATCTGTTCATAGTTCCCAAAAAAGAGGGAACGTTCAGACCAATCCTAGATCTCAAGATCTTAAACAAATTTCTCAAGGTCCCATCGTTCAAGATGGAAACCATTCGAACTATCCTTCCTTCCATCCAGGAAGGTCAATTCATGTCCACGGTGGATTTAAAGGATGCGTATCTACATATTCCTATCCACAAGGAACATCATCGGTTCCTAAGGTTTGCATTCCTAGACAAACATTACCAGTTCGTGGCGCTTCCTTTCGGATTAGCCACTGCTCCAAGGATTTTCACAAAGGTACTAGGGTCCCTTCTAGCGGTGCTAAGACCAAGGGGCATTGCAGTAGTACCTTACCTGGACGACATTCTGATTCAAGCGTCGTCCCTCCCTCGAGCAAAGGCTCACACGGACATCGTCCTGGCCTTTCTCAGATCTCACGGCTGGAAAGTGAACGTGGAAAAGAGTTCTCTATCCCCGTCAACAAGGGTTCCCTTCTTGGGAACAATTATAGACTCCTCAGAAATGAGGATTTTTCTAACAGAGGCCAGAAAGACAAAACTTCTGGACTCTTGTCGAATTCTTCATTCCGTTCCTCTTCCTTCCGTAGCTCAGTGCATGGAAGTGATCGGGTTGATGGTAGCGGCAATGGACATAGTTCCTTTTGCGCGCATTCATCTAAGACCATTACAACTGTGCATGCTCAGTCAGTGGAATGGGGACTATACAGACTTATCTCCAAAGATACAAGTAAATCAGAGGACCAGAGACTCACTCCGTTGGTGGCTGTCCCTGGACAACCTGTCACGAGGGATGACATTCCGCAGACCAGAGTGGGTCATTGTCACGACCGACGCCAGTCTGATGGGCTGGGGCGCGGTCTGGGGATCCCTGAAAGCTCAGGGTCTTTGGTCTCGGGAAGAATCTCTTCTACCGATAAATATTCTGGAACTGAGAGCGATATTCAATGCTCTCAAGGCTTGGCCTCAGCTAGCGAGGACCAAGTTTATACGGTTTCAATCAGACAACATGACGACTGTTGCGTACATCAACCATCAGGGGGGAACAAGGAGTTCCCTAGCGATGGAAGAAGTGACCAAGATCATTCTATGGGCGGAGTCTCACTCCTGCCACCTGTCTGCTATCCACATCCCGGGAGTGGAAAATTGGGAAGCGGATTTTCTGAGTCGTCAGACATTGCATCCGGGGGAGTGGGAACTCCATCCGGAAATCTTTGCCCAAGTCACTCAACTATGGGGCATTCCAGACATGGATCTGATGGCCTCTCGTCAGAACTTCAAAGTTCCTTGCTACGGGTCCAGATCCAGGGATCCCAAGGCGGCTCTAGTGGATGCACTAGTAGCACCTTGGACCTTCAAACTAGCTTATGTGTTCCCCGCCGTTCCCTCTCATCCCCAGGCTGGTAGCCAGGATCAATCAGGAGAGGGCGTCGGTGATCTTGATAGCTCCTGCGTGGCCACGCAGGACTTGGTATGCAGATCTGGTGAATATGTCATCGGCTCCACCTTGGAAGCTACCTTTGAGACGAGACCTTCTTGTTCAGGGTCCGTTCGAACATCCGAATCTGGTTTCACTCCAGCTGACTGCTTGGAGATTGAACGCTTGATTTTATCGAAGCGAGGTTTCTCAGATTCTGTTATCGATACTCTTGTTCAGGCCAGAAAGCCTGTAACTAGAAAGATTTACCACAAAATTTGGAAAAAATATATCTGTTGGTGTGAATCTAAAGGATTCCCTTGGGACAAGGTTAAGATTCCTAGGATTCTATCCTTCCTTCAAGAAGGATTGGAAAAAGGATTATCGGCAAGTTCCCTGAAGGGACAGATTTCTGCCTTGTCGGTGTTACTTCACAAAAAACTGGCAGCTGTGCCAGATGTTCAAGCCTTTGTTCAGGCTCTGGTTAGAATCAAGCCTGTTTACAAACCTTTGACTCCTCCTTGGAGTCTCAATTTAGTTCTTTCAGTTCTTCAGGGGGTTCCGTTTGAACCCTTACATTCCGTTGATATTAAGTTATTATCTTGGAAAGTTTTGTTTTTAGTTGCAATTTCTTCTGCTAGAAGAGTTTCAGAATTATCTGCTCTGCAGTGTTCTCCTCCTTATCTGGTGTTCCATGCAGATAAGGTGGTTTTACGTACTAAACCTGGTTTTCTTCCAAAAGTTGTTTCTAACAAAAACATTAACCAGGAGATTATCGTACCTTCTCTGTGTCCGAAACCAGTTTCAAAGAAGGAACGCTTGTTACACAATTTGGATGTTGTTCGCGCTCTAAAATTCTATTTAGATGCTACAAAGGATTTTAGACAAACATCTTCCTTGTTTGTTGTTTATTCAGGTAAAAGGAGAGGTCAAAAAGCAACTTCTACCTCTCTCTCTTTTTGGATTAAAAGCATCATCAGATTGGCTTACGAGACTGCCGGACGGCAGCCTCCCGAAAGAATCACAGCTCATTCCACTAGGGCTGTGGCTTCCACATGGGCCTTCAAGAACGAGGCTTCTGTTGATCAGATATGTAGGGCAGCGACTTGGTCTTCACTGCACACTTTTACCAAATTTTACAAGTTTGATACTTTTGCTTCTTCTGAGGCTATTTTTGGGAGAAAGGTTTTGCAAGCCGTGGTGCCTTCCATTTAGGTGACCTGATTTGCTCCCTCCCTTCATCCGTGTCCTAAAGCTTTGGTATTGGTTCCCACAAGTAAGGATGACGCCGTGGACCGGACACACCTATGTTGGATAAAACATATTTTTTGTTTACCTTATAAATTTCTTTCCCAACGGTTGTGTCCGGTCCACGGCCCGCCCTGGTTTTTTAATCAGGTCTGATAATTTATTTTCTTTAACTACAGTCACCACGGTACCATATGGTTTCTCCTATGCTATTATTCCTCCTTAACGTCGGTCGAATGACTGGGGTAGGCGGAGCCTAGGAGGGATCATGTGACCAGCTTTGCTGGGCTCTTTGCCATTTCCTGTTGGGGAAGAGAATATCCCACAAGTAAGGATGACGCCGTGGACCGGACACACCGTTGGAGAAAGAAATTTATCAGGTAAACATAAATTCTGTTTTTGCATGAAAAAAAACAACACAATACAACCCCCCAACATTACAACCCACCACCCACATACCCCTAATCTAACCCAAACCCCCCTTAAATAAACCTAACACTACCCCCCTGAAGATCTCCCTACCTTATCTTCACCACGCCGGGCGGAACTCCTCATCCGATCAGGGCGATGTCTATCCAAGCGGCAAAGAAGAGATCTTCATCCCAGCGATGTCTTCATCCAAGCGGCAGCAAAGTCTTCTTCCATCGGGCAGCATCTTCCATCAAACGGCAT
>NW_026513051.1:0-87025 GCF_027579735.1 Bombina bombina
ACTTTTAGGAGGGCTCCTTCTTTGAAAAATAGACTTGCTCCTAGCAAGGTAGTTATGAGAAAACAATGTACGAAAACTGGAAATAAATTACTTAATAAGGAACCTCAAAAAGACTATAGTTAATCATAGTGTACCCCGTCATACAGCAAAATTCCATGAAGGTGAATCTAATATATTTAAAATCTTTCCTATTGAACATATTACCCCTAAATGGGGAAGGAATAGGCTTCTATATTTAAGACAAAGAGAGACTTATTGGATCTGGAAAATGAAAACTATCAACCCACATGGATTAAATGAACATATAGATATGTCTGCCTTTAATTAAATTGCCATATTTAATTAACAGATTGTATCTAGTTATATCCAATTTTTTAAGTACCCGCGGTTCCAACCCTTGCGCCCACTCTCTCCCCACTCTCTCTTTTGCGCTCTCTCCCTCCTCTCTTTTGCGCTCTCTCTCCCCCCTCTCTTTTGAGCTCTCTCTCTCCCCCTATTTTGCACTCTCTCTCCCCCCCTCTTTTGCTCTCTCTCCCCCCCCCTCTTTTGCTCTCTCTCTCCCCTCTTGTGCTCTCTCTCCCCCCTCTTTTGCTCTCTCCCCCCTCTTTTGCTCGTGCTCTCTCTCTCTTCCCCCCCCTCTTCTGCTCTCTCCCCCCTCTTTTGCTCTCTCTCTCTCGCCCCCTTTTTTGCTCTCTCCCCCTCTTTTGCTCTCTCTCTCCCCTCTTTTGCTCTCTCTCCCCCTCTTTTTTTTTTTTGAGTTTCAAATTTTTTTATTTGAAGATATAAAGTTTACATATTATAGAAGTGAAACAACAACGGAGGTTTGTACATAATCACATTATCTCACATTTGCTCTGGTGCTTAACATATAACATTAAAATGTAATATTCATTGGAGGGGAGAGCACCTTTGATGGCGGCGTGGACATTTAGCGTGGAGGATTCTCTGCATATGGTCACCGACGTACACTGAAGCTTGAATGCAAGGTACCCGTTTAAATATACCCCATATTTAAACGGGTACCTTGCATTCAAGCTTCAGTGTACGTCGATGACCATATGAAGAGAACCTTTCATTCCTATTGGCTGACATTTTCGAATCAGCCAATAGGATGAGAGCTACTGAAATCCTATTGGCTATAATAACCTATTTGCAGCATCAGCAAACACAGCAACGTTTTGGGCTACATGCCCTTAATCATGCTATACATACTGTACATCACTTCCTTCCTCCCTTATATACCCCAAGTGGACACACCCCTTGTACATCATTAACTGTTTCATATACATAACAATTTCTACACATTAATTTGAGTGAATTATAGATTTTATAATATTATCTTAAACTTACAGAATTTGAAAGATCCAAAAATGTCATACATCATAGTCTTTATTCATGCCCATTAAAGAATTCAAATAAAAAATCCTAAAGGATTCCCTCTGTTTTAGATATTGCTCTCTATCGCCCCCACACCTGAAAGGGGATACATATTCTATTATCTGAAACCTGAGCTGGCTAACACTGTGGCCTGCCTGCATAAAATGTATGGCCACCGGTGATTTAATGTTTTGTCTTCAAATATTTTATTTGCGCTCAGTTATTCTTTCTCTTACCCTGCGGGTCGTTTCACCAATATAACTCAGTACACACTGGCACTTAAACAAATAAATAGTATATTCCATTTTACAAGTGAAATATCCTCAAATCTGATATTTTTTACCTGTCTGTGGATGTACAAAAACAGTCTTTATTCATGCTATAACAGCAATGGTTCCAATGTCGCCCCTACATATGCCAATATTTTTATGAATACACAAAAAGGGAATGAATATGAGATGTTCTAATGAAGGCAGATACAAATGACCTGCAGGATACGAGAAATAATAACTGAGCACAAATCAAATATTAGAAGACAAAACATGAAATCATGGCCATACATTTTATTTAGGTAGGCCACAGTGTTAGCCAGCTCAGGTTCCAGATAATAGAACATATATCCCCTTTCAGGCATGGGGGTGATAGAGAACAATATCCCTCTGTCTGGGAAAAAACTATATTTCACAGGAGGTCTGTAACTATTTTAACAATTATATCCATAAATATAATGTTCCACCTCATCTCAGAAGCTAGAGGTTGGAGGTACTAACACGGTTAGAGAAGAATAATAATAAAATAAAATGTATAGGGGGGCGGAGCTAGCCACTGAGCTGACTAGACGTGCTGGTGCAGAGCTCCTGAGCCTAACAATCAAAAACAGCTATTTAAAATAGTTTTTACTAATACAAAAGTAACTTATTGTGTGCCCTTAGAGGTGAACTCTATACCTATACTAAAGGGGTCTTTTCATCTCTTCTACCCGACCCAGACGGCTCCCAGGAGCGGAGCAACTGCTGTGCTGTGTGCGGGGCCTTCTGCACTTGAGGAGAGAACAGGCTTACTTTGACTCCCACCCGGAGGGTTGGGGATCCACTCCGGGTCCCCTTACTATCATCCAGAACTGCCTGTTTCTCCTCAGCAGCCTTTTACTGACTGCCACTGATCCAGACAACAAGGACTTTTCCTGGCGAACCCCGGACTTCATTCCCACCCCAGCCTGCAGCAGCATCCACTACTCCGGAGGGTCGGGGCTCCGCTCCGGAGGGTCTGCTGGGATCCGCTGCCTCCCTCTGCCTGCTGCTAACTACACCAGCTCATCGCCGCTCCGGAGGGCCGGGGATCCGCTCCGGAGCGCGCTATCACAAGAACTACCTGACTGCGGGAGACTGCCAATTACCTGAGCCTGCTGGGAAGTACCGGGAGGCCCCGACGATTGCGGTGACTTCAACTGCAGCGGCGGAGTACTCACCTCATACTCCCTTTCTGCAGCCGCCAGTTCAGAGGAGCTTTTGGACAAATTGGGGACCGGTGCCTCTGCTGGGCCCCCCTGTTCTTCAATCAAAAGGAAAAAGGCGCGAACATCCGCCATCTTGGGCCTGAGAGCCCCCCTCCCCTGCAATAACCGGAGAACAGAGATAAAAGGAAGGAGAGATTTTCACTGCTGCATTGGCGTAGCCACACACAGCGGATCACCGGTCCACTAACAGGGTAAGAGCACATAGGACTGCCAGACTATCCTCTTTCCCTAATTTTGGCTTGTGAACCTGTGCAGCCGTTGCTCTGCCTATGAGGCCTTAACTCCCACATCCAAAGTGCTGCAAATACACTACATTTTCTCTCACTGTCCTGTATTTGGAATTGGACTCTGTCCCCTCTATATTCTGTGAACATAACTCTGTATACCCACCTATTTGCATAACAGAGATCCACTGCTCTCTTATCAAAGAGATCTGTAGAGGTCTGGATCACGCTGTGGAGAGAGAGACAAGCAGGGACTATCTCTTTTTTGCTTAAGGTCCTCATCCTATTGAAATTAGACTGTATTCCCTCAGCAATCAGTGAAGATAACCACATACAGACACATATTTGATCTTTTGCATATTCACTGCTCCCCACCAGGAATCCTCTATAGGTGCTATTCAGTAATAGGTTGGGACTGACACTGAATAAAGTATTCTCATCACAGCTGCACCAAACCCCTGGCCACTCTGATACTGAAAGCGGCCCATTCCCACAGCGCACAGGGGGATCTGCTGAGATCTTAGATTAACAGGAGGGTTTAATAGTGACAGTTTATCTTATATAGGGTGTCTATAAAGTTTATTTTAACAGCTGCCAGTCATTTTCTGTAAAGCTGCTGCGTCAGCGTTATTGTCTTCGAGCGTTAGGCACGAAGTGTATTGTCTCACTTGTTTGCTATTTGTGGTTTCTCTACTAACCGACGCTTTTTCCTAACAGAGCTGACAGTTCCTGTAAGAACATACGTAGATACTGATTTGAAGTTATGTGTTAGTGCTGTCTTTAAACCGCTAGATTTAGTGTGCTATTGAGAGACCATTTATAATTGTATTGTCACTGTCTGCCTAACCGCCTTTATTTCTTGACAGGCTTCCGCCATTGCTATCTTACTTGTTACTGTTATCTGGTTCTTGTTTTTTTAAGGCAGGGACCCTTCAAGACTCGCCCTTTCCGGCCTAGCTTGTCTAGGCTGGTCACTTCCCTTTCCCCTTTTCCCTTCCTTCGGGTCGTATCCCCTTTCCCTGAGTCGAGTGGGGGCCCTGGTGATCAGGAGATAGCTCACCCAGCAAGTCTAAGTCTAACCATTTCACCTTGTTGTGATGCACCCTAAAGATATGTAGGTTACTCTCTTATGCCAAGGCCCCAGTCAGCCAGATAACAGCTGATCCCTATAGTGTTGTCACATGCCCATAACCCTATCTGAGAACCCATACAGATTAGCAAAATGCCTCAAACATTCAAAAGAAAACAGAAGCCCTTAAATACCCCTAAGCGTACAGTGGTGGATCATTTCAGCAACCCTCTCCCCAGATCTCAAGCTGCCTCAGATGAGGAACTTACAGATGCTAGTAGCTCAGCTGAGACCACCAGTGAATCGGCCTTAGCCCGGTCTGTGGGGCGTTCACTGCGTGCTGACAAGGAGGTTAATAACAATCTTATGGACTCTATCACTACGCTCCTGGCCTCGCACCATGACTCTCTAACTAAAAAATTTGAAAAGAGCCATGCGGACTTGAAACGTGACATAGCCTCCATAGGTGAGCGTACTGACATAATTGAGCGCAAACAGGAGGACCTGATGATTGATCATTCAAACTTGCTTGGGTACTCTCAATGCTTAGCTGAGCAAATTTCAGACCTTGAAGTCAAATTGGCGGACTTAGAAGATCGTACCCGACGCAATAATATCCGGGTGAAGGGTATCCCTGAGACGATCTCCCCACAAGACCTAGAGAAATACCTCAGAGAAATGTTCACCGAGATCTTAGGCCCAGAAGACGGTCAAGAAAGGTTGATAGATCGGGCACATAGAGCACTGAGACCCAGATCCAGCGATGGTGATAAGCCACGTGACGTCATAGCCCGCCTGCACTATTACACCTTCAGAGACAAACTCCTTCGAGCTCTTGCGGGGGGAAGATCCCTTCCCGGTCAATATTCAGAGGTACAGATCTACCAAGATCTCTCACCACATACCCTTCAATTACGACGTCACTATCAACCCTACACCAAGCTAATGAGAGACAAAGCCATCAAATATCGGTGGGGGTTCCCCGTCAAGCTGCATATCACCAAAGAAGGCCATCAATACACAGTCTCCTCTCCGCAACAAGCCAGAGAACTCATGCAAAAATGGGACCTCCTGCCGCCGGACCCGCCTGAATCTCAGCAGCCTAAAGACCCAGACAGGGGATTGAGGGCATCAGCCCCAGCGTGGCGACCTCTCCCTCAAAGAGCGGGAAACTCCCAGAAGAAACCTCCACAGCGCGCAGAAAACCGCACGCCCCCAGACAGTGCCTCCACTGGTCCAGGCGCAACATGATCCCACCTAGCTCAATATTGTTCACCAATCACAGGGCTATGAAGCTCCCTGTTCCCCCTTAGGGTTCTAGATGTTCCATAAGGGATCAGCTTCCATTACGGTCCTCTTAAGGATCTAACATGGATGTTCTCATTTCCTACCGTTTTATGGTTCTCCTTAAATCCTTCTTCTCTCTGCTTAGTATATGTTTTCTTCTTAGCGCAGAGGAATATGCAGGAGTTGATGTGTTTTAGCATTGTTATTGTTAGTAACTACTGTTTGTTTATATTTTACAAAGTTAAGAAACCTGTTTATAGAATGGATATGCATCTTGCTGTAACTACCTCTCCTGTGGTACCCAAGTCCCATCGTTCTTAGGTAATGTTTCATTGAAATGTTTTACAGTGTGTAACCTGAGGCCAGTTCTCATGATATAAATAAATGTTACCGGTTAATAGGCTGGTGAGCTAAGAGTTGTAAGATAAAAATTGATTAACTAGCTTATTTGCTAAATATTGTTGTCTGCTCCACCAGATATCTAATAGTTTAAGGTATCACTTAAATTTCACTAGATGTATTTAACCTTGCTGAAACGTGATAATGCTTATGTATGTTAAGCTGTGTACCTGTCAAGACTTCTCTACCAAGTAACATATAGGTGATGATACGCAGGACACCAACTGGAGAACCCTCCCCTTAATGGGCACTTGACACATGACACAGAATGACTGACTGGGGCCAGGCTCCACATGCTGGCCTCCCCCCCTCCTTGACAGTTGTGATCTCTTACATTTCCCTGTAGGAGCACTCATAGCGATAGTGTAACTTACACATCGATAAATAACCTGACAGTTTTCATTCATCCTATATAGTTACCTGAGAGCGGTCAGATTCACTCCTGCCTTCTTCACTCCACTCCTCCCCTTCTCGGCCCCCTAGGCAAGCACCCCTCACCTACCCCGCTTTGTCCTACTAGCGATATTAAACCCTTACAACTTATGGCGCCCCTAACTGTAGCTACCCTCAATGCCCAGGGCTTGAACTCTCCCACTAAACGTAGCCTTCTCTCTAACTGCCTTAACTCCCACGAACTACATATTGTGTTTCTCCAGGAGACCCATTGGGACACCAAATCTAAGCCATTCCGCAACCCATTGCACTACCCTGTTTGCGAAACAGCTTCCTTTTCAGAGAAAAAGAGAGGGGTAGCAATCCTGATCCACAGAGACATCTCCTGTACTATAGAATATGTAGACCGTGACCCTGAGGGTAGATATGTGATCCTAATTTGCACATTGAATGGAATCCTTTACACCCTAGCCTCCATCTACACCCCAAACACCAAACAGATCCCATTCCTGAGACACTTCCTAGGGAGACTAGGGGAAGTTAAAAGGGGACACCTATTGATAGGGGGAGACCTCAATCTGGTTTGGGACCCTACTTTAGATAAAAAAACTCCAAAAGCTTGCCCCTCTGACCGAAACCTTAATACCCAGTCCAACGCGCTGCGCAAACTCATGTACCAACATGGCCTCTATGATATCTGGCGCTGTCTTGCACCGTCTGAAAGGGATTATTCCCATTTCTCCAAACCACATAACTCCTACTCCAGGATTGACTACCTCCTGTGTGACTCCTGGACTTTAGATCAATTCTGCGCCCCACGAATAAGACCATGCACCTGGTCGGATCATGACCTTGTCTGCGTGGGGTGTACCAATCTGCACCTTCCGGATTGTAGACCCTCCTGGAAGTTATCTGATCATTTCCTGGCTGAGGGGGAAATCCCACAACTAGTGGAGACAATCTCAGACTTTCTGAGACACAATGATACGGGCGACACGAGCCAGGGAACCCTGTGGGCTACACTTAAAGCCTACCTCAGAGGTCACTTTATTAAAAAAAGTGCACTACAAAAAACTAAAAATAAAGCTTCCCTCGCTAAACTATATGCGGAACTGAGACAATCTGAATTGACTAACAAACATACCCCCAACCCCACCTTGGGCGTCCGAGTCGGTGCCATCAGAGATGAAATTGCCAGGAGAGAGCAATTACGAGTTCAGGCAAACCTACTTCGACTCCGGCAGGTCTATTACTACAAAGGCAATAAGGCCGATAGGTTGCTGGCTCGTAAACTCAGAGATCGAGCGGTTCAAGCTAGAATCCCCGCAATCTCTACGAAGACAGGTGTAGTTCGCTCGCCAAAGAGTATAGGGAAGGCGTTTGCCGACTACTATACTGCCCTATATACCCTTAACAACGACCCCTCCGGGGTCGAAACCCGCAGAAAGGCTGCCCAACTGTTTTTGGCACGGTTAGACCTCCCTACTCTGGGAGACAACTTGGCGGAAGACTTAACTGCCCCAATCACTTTGGAAGAGGTCAAAACAGCCATTCTGACCTTAAAGCCGCATAAGGCTCCAGGTCCGGATGGATACACGGGCCTCTTCTACCGTACCTTTGCCCACCTACTGTCGCCTATTTTGCTTCGTCTTTTCGATGAGGTCGGTAGGGAAGGAGCATTTCTCCCCGAATTCTTGGAAGCCACTATCTTGACTATACCCAAGGAGGGGAAGGACCTGACGCTCTGCGAGAGCTATCGGCCCATCTCTCTTATTAACGTGGACGTGAAAATCTATGCTAAAGTCCTCGCGACTAGGCTCGGAAAGCACCTGCCCTCCCTGGTCCATTTGGACCAGGTGGGATTTGTGCAAGGGAGGCAAGGTACAGATAACACTCGTAGACTACTGAACATATTCACGGAAACAGCTGATATGGGGCTACCTCTCCTCACCCTGTCTATAGACGCGGAAAAAGCGTTTGACAGGGTGGGGTGGGATTATATGTTTTGCACCTTAGAACGCTTTGGGATTCCTGAGTCGTTCCGTACAGCTATAGCCGCCCTATATGCTTCCCCGACGGCTGTGATTAAAGGTATGGGTTTCTGTTCTCCAAAAATTGAGATCAGAAATGGAACCAGGCAGGGGTGCCCCTTGTCTCCGCTCCTTTTCGCATTGGTTATGGAGCCTCTCGCGGAGGCCATTAGAGGAAACCCTAGGGTTCAGGGCCTTCAGATACATGACACGCTACAGAAATTGGCACTTTTTGCCGATGATCTCACTCTCTTCCTCACCAACCCAGTGGAGTCACTTCCCTACCTTTTTGAGGTTATTGACGTTTTTAGTGACATTTCGAATTACAAGGTCAATGTGACCAAAACAGAGGCCTACATGATTCACATCGAGCAATCGGACCAAAGATACCTCAAGCGACACTATTCGTTCAGGTGGTCAACAGATGGGATCAGACATCTGGGGGTCTTCCTGTCTCATGACAGGAACAAGGTGTTGCAGGCGAACTACTCTGTCCTCCTGCGGGAAACCGAGGCGAGACTGAAATCTAAAAAATATGAGGAAATCTCCTGGATGGGCAGAATTGCCGCTCTAAAGATGATGATCCTCCCCAAATTAACCTATTTTATGCGCTGTATCCCCATCTCAGTCCCGGAAAGAATTCTACGAGGCTTCCAAACAGCATTCAATGCCTATGTTTGGGACAATAAGCGGCAGAGAGTGGCCGCGGCCACGCTTCAGGCCCCTGTAGACAGAGGTGGGCTGGGGCTACCCAATGTTAAATTATACCATCAAGCGGCTATGATCTCGCACGTCTCGGCGTGGGGACCTGCCCTGCCCCCTACCAGATGGAGGGAGCTGGAACAAGCATCACTCCCCGCTTATGTCGACCTCTCGGATCTGTTGTGGGTTCCGCCTCACTTGGCTGCGCAGATACCGATCTCCAATCATCTCATCAAAGACTGTCAAGCAGTTTGGTTCCGCCTCAGACACCACCAATTGATAGCCCCACATCCCTCACCCATACATCCTGTTGTCTCACTCCTTCAGGGGCTCCCAAATATTCGGCTCGCCCCCTGGAAGGCCCTGGAGATCACCTCTCTGAGTGATTTCTACCGGGGTGAGAATCTCCTCTTGCCTCAAGATATGATCGCTAAATTTGACATTCCTGACACCCTGAAATTTGACTTTATGAGGCTGAGATCCTTGATGAAGTCCTGGGGATTCCTGGTTGAAAAAATCAGGGCTCCAACTATCTGGGAGATGAGATGGAAGGCAAACCTCCAACTGTGCAAACCTCTTACGGCACACTACCGATCCCTCTTGGGGCCTCCCACTCTGGTGAAAACCAGACATATGGCATCCTGGGAAGCAGAATTGAGACTCGCCTTTACGGAGCTCGACTGGACTAAAGCAATAAAACTGACTAAATCTGCACTGCATTGCGCTACAATGTATGAACTCTACTTCAAGATTATAACCAGATGGCATCTGGTCCCGACCAAACTTCAGACCCTGTATCCTGAGCATTCTCCATTATGTTGGAGAGAGTGTGGAGAGACAGGCACTCCGCTCCATGTGTGGTGGTCATGTAGCAAGCTCCGACCACTTTGGTCGAAAGCCAGTGAGGTCTGTAAGGCCTTGGAACTCCCGACCCCAGACACTCCGAGCCTAGCTCTCTTACATCTGGGAGTTAAAAAACTGCCAAAGCACAAAAGATATTTCTTAATCTATCTATTGACATCAGTCAAGATGCTAATCGCCAGGAATTGGAAGAAACAACAGCCTCCAAGATGGCAGGCAGTTGTTGACTACTTGCAATACGTAAAGACAATGGAAGACTATGTCTTCCGGACCAGGAATCAATCAGATGTCTTTTCCCTAGTCTGGGTTCCATGGGAGACCTATCTAAAGCCGACAGCATGATGCTCCCTCCCTTATCAGTTCTAATGTCCCACTAGTGGCTGTCTTATCTGCCTCCCTAGAAGAGGCGCCACACTATGTCAGGCCGGAGGTACTCCTCACTGCTCTTCCCCTCCCCCCCCCTCCTTTTTCTCCCCCTTCTGATGCCCCTACTCCCTCCCCAGCACTCTTCTCCCCCCTCCTAAGAGAGGCAGGTATCTATCCCTATCTGTTTTGCTCTCAAGCACGCGTACTATGTAAGTCTTGCATTCTACTCCCCCTAACTGCCAGGTTCAATATGTATGGCTTCCATGGCCATATGATACCCACAATGCTAAAAAAGAAGCTAAATTTTTCCCTATGACAGACCAGTACACAACACCTATAAAATCCAAATACACAACTGACGTATGACCAACCTTTGAGCTAGAACATTGAGCTGTGTAAAACGATTTTCTTTGAATGCCATTATTACCTTTGAACGTTTGATTGTATTTGTTGACTAATATGTCATATGTAACTGTTCTGTTTTGTGGTTCTGTACCAATTACATCAATAAAAATTTATTTAACAAAAAAAAATAAAATGTATAATAGCACAGGCAGTTATTTTAACAATAAGGGGACTAACCAACATAATTGTAGACTTGACAGAGCAAAATAAACATCTAAAATTCGAGTTAGATCAAACACAGACTGACAGAGATTGTATTACTGCAACAAAAGAATATAACAACCTTTAGAGGTGCACTGTAAAAATGAAACAGATAATGTGCTATAAGCAAACAAAAATCCTGAATATGTGATTCCATATCCAAAGATGTGGCAGCACTGCAAAAAATGGATCACAGTACAAGTCCTGAAAAACAGAAAGGAGGCACCTAATAGTGTGATATTGTCAGTCGTATAAACATACAGGAGGACAGTCCTCCTGTATGCTTATATGACTGATGATATCACACTATTAAGCGCATCCTGTATGCTTATACGACTGACAATATCACACTATTAGGCACCTCCTGTATGTTTATACGACTGACGATATTACACTATTAGGCACCGCCTGTATGCTTATATGACTGACGATATCACACTATTAGACGCCTCCTGTATGCTTATACGACTGATGATATCACACTATTAGGCGCCTCCTGTATGCTTATATGACTGATGATATCAAACTATTAGGCGCCTCCTGTATGTTTATACGACTGACGATATCACACTATTAGGCACCTCCTGTATGCTTATACGACTGACGATATCACACAATTAGGCGCCTCCCTGTATGCTTATACGACTGATGATATCACACTATTAGGCGCCTCCTGTATGTTTATACGACTGACGATATCACACTATTAGGCGCCTCCTGTATGTTTATACGACTGACAATATCACACTATTAGGCGCCTCCTGTATGCTTATACGACTGACGATATCTCACTATTAGGTGCCTCCTGTATGCTTATACGACTGACGATATCACACTATTAGGTGCCTCCTGTATGCTTATATGACTGACGATATCACACTATTAGGTGCCTCCTGTATGTTCATACGACTGACGAGATCACACTATTAGGCGCCTCCTGTATGCTTATATGACTGATGATATCACACTATTAGGCGCCTCCTGTATGCTTATATGACTGACGATATCACACTATTAGGCGCCTCCTGTATGCTTATATGACTGATGATATCACACTATTAGGTGCCTCCTGTATGTTTATACGACTGACAAGATCACACTATTAGACGCCTCCTGTATGCTTATATGACTGACGATATCACACTATTAGGCGCCTCCTGTATGCTTATATGACTGACGATATCACACTATTAGGTGCCTCCTGTATGCTTATATGACTGACGATATCACACTATTAGGCGCCTCCTGTATGCTTATATGACTGATGATATCACACTATTAGGCGTCTCCTGTATGTTTATACGACTGACGAGATCACACTATTAGGCGCCTCCTGTATGCTTATACGACTGACGAGATCACACTATTAGGCGCCTCCTGTATGCTTATACGACTGACGATATCACACTATTAGGCGCCTCCTGTATGCTTATACGATTGACGATATCACACTATTAGGCGCCTCCTGTATCCTTATACGACTGACGATATCACACTATTAGGCGCACCCCGTATGCTTATACGACTTAAGATATCACACTATTATATGCCATCCGTATGCTTATACGAATGACGAGATCACACTATTAGGCCACCCTGTATGCTTATACGACTGACGATATCACACTATTATGCGCCATCCGTATGCTTATACAACTGACGAGATCACACTATTAGGCACACCCCGTATACTTATATGACTGACAATATCACACTATTAGGCACCCCCGGAAGCTTATACGACTGACGATATCACACTATTAGGCGCCTCCTTTCTGTTTTTCAGAGATTGTATTAAAATATCCTCTTTAAATAACAACATACAGATAGACAAACTACACCATCAGTTAAAATTAATAGAACACAACAGAAAAGGAATGCACAGCTAAAATAACGAGTTACAGACGAGAATAAAACAACAAAAAAACTAGGGATATTTCTGGGAACAATGTAGTGTAGCCACCAATCAGCAAGAGCTACCCCGGGTCTGAACCAAAAATAGGCCAGCTCCTAAGATTACATTGCTGCTTTTTCAAATAAAGATACCAAAAGAACAAAGAAAATTTGATAATAGGAGTAAATTAGAAAGTTGCTTAAAATTACATGCTCTATCTGAATCATTAAAGAAAAAAATTGGGTTTCATATCCCTTTCACATTTATATTAAATATTTTTTATCAGAAAGTGTATATATGAGTGTAATAGTTTATTTTAATGTATTTATGTTGTGCTTGGTGCAACTTATTTGGTACATTTACACTTTACGCTAGGTCTTAAGGCATGCTAATCCATTGAGAGCAAATTTTGTTTAAAGTCAAGCACACCTGTATACTTTCAACTTGTGATATGTGCTCCAGTTAGCGTGGTTGCAATATTTTTTCCTTGTCAAAGAAGGCGTTAAAGTTGTATGGTATGCATGTATGCTATGTTCTGTCTCAGAGAACTCCCTTGATGGAAGAAGAAAATGCAATCTCCAGAGGGCAATAATTAGATTGTTTGATACTTTTATTACACTATTTTGTTGTTCTTTTAGAGACCATCATGTCTAAAACTGTATATCAGCTCAGTATTAGAAAGGTTATATAAATGTATAGAAAGCAAATTCTATGTCCCATTATTTGGAGTGTATTGTTGTTGTCCACAAGGTGGTGCTCATCTATCATAGGTTTCTATCCTTAATATGCAGTTAACTGCTATCAACAGGATTTATTCTGAAAAAGGAACCTCATACAAGAGTTACCAGAAATGAATAAATATTTATTGCTATTCTTAATTTATAAAAATTCTGTTTTAAATGTTCTACTTCCTCATTGAGGAGTCTACTATCAAACAACCTCCCTATTATCTGACCTCTCCATTAGGTATACCTAGGTCTGAAAACACTGCATCTTTTTGTTATTTTGACCAGTTGTCTTTTTCTGAAAATAAATGCTCTAAATGACAATAAGAAATGTTACTAGTAGTTTATACTCAAACACATACTTAGAAATAGTAAAACTGATAATTTTCCAGAGCTCTGTATATATCTATTTTATATATATAACAACAATTAAAATTAGGGGGAGGCGAAAAGTGAGTTTAAAATCCTCCACTAAATACAAAATGTAGAGAAAATAACTCATTGTGTAAACTATTTACAAATCTAGACAAGTCAGAAGACTTGCTTTTCCCACAGAAACTCTCCGATTACACTGTTTCCAATGCAGCAAAGAATTCTGGGTAAGATATGCAAATGAGGTTCATAATGACTCACCTTTTTACTTTTAGCCTGCTTTTTAAGGCAGACTTCCCTTTACACCATAGCATCGCCGCATTACACAGCTTTTACGCTTAGCTAGGGTTAGAACATTGATTCAGACCAATCCCAGGACAGCTGTTTCGTGGTTATTGCCACTCATCAGCTGGGAGTAGGTTGAATCACTGCTTGACTCACTTTTCACCTCCCCATAATTTTAATTGTTGTTGTATTTCCCCCAGAAATTAACTTTATCAAGCAGTGATTCAACCTACTCCCAGCTGATGAGTAGCAATAACCACGAAACAGCTGTCCTGGGATTGGTCTGAATCACTGCACTAACCCTAGCTAAGCGTAAAAGCTGTGTAATGCGGCAATGCTATGGCGTAAAGGGAAGTCTGCCTTAAAAAGAAGGCTAAAAGTAAAAAGGTGAGTCATTGTGAACCTCATTTGCATATCTTACCCAGAATCCTTTGCTGCATTGGAAACAGTGTAATTGGAGAGTTTCTGTGGGAAAAGCAAGTCTTAGCAAGTCTAATTAATAATTACATTGTAGCTATTTTAGGATTTATTTTTATTTTACAGGCAACTTTGTATTTATTTTAACTAGGTACAATAGCTATTAAATAGTTAATAACTATTTAATAGCTACCTAGTTTAAATAACTACAAATTTACCTGTAAAATAAATCCTAACCTAAGTTACAATTACACCTAACACTACACTATCATTAAATTAATTAAATTAATTAACTACAATTACCTCAAATTAAATACAATTAAATAAAATAAACTATACTACAAAAAACCCCCACTAAATTACAGAAAATAAAAAAATTACAAGAAGTTTAAATTAATTACACCTAATCTAAGCCCCCTAATAAAATAAAAAAGCCCCCCAAAATAATAAAATTCCCTACCCTGGGGGGGCGGAGCCTGACCATACAGGAAGATGGTCGCAAAGTAATTCGGCTCCGCGGCTATAGGACATACAGGCTTATAGAATGAGCAACAAACTCCATTTTTGCAAGGTATAACTTGTGAGGAAGTATATGAAAGTGTGGGGATCAACATTAACACGCAACATTTGACTACCGGAGCGCTCCACCTAAGATACACGGACCCCTCGGCATCTGAGGCCTGTTACCAGAAGCGGCATTCTCTTGGGCCCTGACAACTGCATCACTGACACTCTGACCCGGTGAGTCTTGCACCACACTTGAAAGATAACCGGAGACGCCACTAATTAACACCGGGTCAGTTTGCCCGCCTGTTAGTGTGATAAGGGATCAAAAAGTGCTGGCAGCTGAATAATTACAGATGCGCACGCCATTATTTAACGCCACGTGGTAGCGATATCACCGCGTCTGTGACAGAGTATGTGATAATCCATCTCAGTCAGCTGGAGACTTGAACCGGGGAGAGTTATATGTATTAGACCCTCACTTGGAGCTATATTCGAACAGATTAGCTCATAATTTACGCTCTGAAATGCAGTAGTTCTCATAAGATAAATAACGTAATACTTTGGGCTGGCGTGGGGGCACGGAGGACTTTTATTCCTACTGGCTTTTCAACTTTGTAGTAACACACTACCGAAAAGGCAATTGCGTATCCTTGTAGCGGAGAACACCCAGTACTATGCATTATTGAGATGAGAGGGGCTAACACTGCTAGCAGATGCTCCGGTTGGGGCACGAATTCAACGCTAAAGAGGCCAATACTCAGAGTGGGCACTGCAAACATCTGGACCTGAGCTCTCCTTCTTTCTCTTCCTGGGGCCTAACAATGCCCTTAAAAAATGCAGTTAAAGTAGACAAAATAAACAAAACCTCCACCATGACACATTATCTTAAAGTACAGGACTCTGTTTTAGATGACAACTCAGATAATGTGGAAAAGAGTGCAACTGCACAACCGCCAGATTCCCAAAACTCTCAGGACACTAATATCACTAGAGAGGACCTGAGAGCTCTCTCTTCTAAAGATGACATTAAAGAAGTTTTGAAAGAGGTGAAAAATCTTTTTGGGGAACTGCGCAAAGATATTAATAAAGTCACCAAGCGAGTAACATCTTTGGAGGAGGCTCATGGCACATTATATAACGATGTCCAGGACATCAACAAACAAGTTCTGCATCAGGAAGATTTAATATACCATTTATCTGAAAAGGTTGAGGACCTGAATAATCGCAATAGGCGGAATAACCTAAGAATCAGGGGGGTCCCTGAGTCAATAGGCCCAGCTGCCATTAACGGATATCTACAAGACCTCTTCCGCACTATTAAGGGGACTCCTACCTCACCTGATGTTATTCTAGAGAGGGCACACAGGGCTTTAAGGCCGAAACCCACTGGTAAAGCACCCACCAGGGACAACATAACAAAAGTTCTTAACTTTGCTGAGAAGGAGGAAATAATGCGCAATGCCAGAGCGAAAGCCCCGCTCACGCATGCAGGAATTGATATTTCTATTTTTTCGAACATTAGTCCAACCACACTACAGAAACGCAGAAACCTTAAGTTTATCATAGATGCTGAGATCCAAACAAATCGCCTATAGATGGGGATTCCCGGTGAGCATCATAGTCACCAAAAACGGTCAAATCTTCACTCTCCGCAGCCTGGATGACTTGCCTAACTTTTGTGAAGCGCTGGGAGTGGAGGTCCCAGACCCCACTAACCAGCCAAATTGTGGACGTACAACAGTGCAATACAGCCCTGAGGAGCAAAGGAAATAACTTATGCAGGAGACTTGATACTCTGGCACTTTTCTGTGGTCATGGACTAGAGACTGTTGGTGGGCTATACTACATGCCCCCCTAATGTGACCTGGCAGATAAGTATAAATGATAGATAATTATTGTTATTAAACAGAGTGTCTGTGTTTGTTGACATGCTAATATCACTGTCCCCCTTTCGGTGTTGCCACTACCAATGCACTATTTGTATATAGAATGGGCCCATAATCCACTTAAAATGTGTGGCATATTTAATATGGAAACACTAATAGAGCCCTCTCATGTGGGCGAATATGAGAATCCCTGTATACATGGAGCCTGCTAGCGAGTTACCTACTATATCTCACAAACATAATAGAGCAGATAAGCACATATGTAGGATAGTTGTTGTTATTTGATAGACTGTTTGTATTTGTTAACATGCTGTTTTTCTAGTTCTATGTATTACGTTGAATCTACTTATGCACTCTCTCTATGTGGAAGGGGCCTTTAGTCTATTCAAAAAATTGTTAATTGCCGATAGAAATGGATATATTCAAGTAAGGTGATGACTAGCTTACGGTCTGCAATCTTTTTACTAGCGCTGGACGCGTAACCAACCGCTCAGGGCCTAAGAGCGGATTCACAAAAAGGTGCATTGTCCTACAGCATTCCTCCAATAAGAAAGCACCCACCCCACCACATGTATATCCATTCTATAAATGCAAATGTATAATATACTCTGTTTGATTGCTCTATGAGATTTTTTCCAAATCACCTAGTATGATTACTTTCTTGTATCTCCTGTATGTCCTTAGCCCGACTCCCTAATCCTTATTTTCGTTTCCTATTCTTGACTTATCTCCCTTTCATTGCTTACCCTCTCCTTTTCGGACTTTGGTCCATACCTCCCATCCCTATCTACCATTCCTACCCGTAGCTCTTACACAGGATAAGCGCAGGATAAGCGGATTCACAAAAAGGTGCATTGTCCTACAGAATTCCTCCAATAAGAAAGCACCCACCCCACCACATGTATATCCATTCTATAAATGCAAATGTATAATATACTCTGTTTGATTGCTCTATGAGATTTTTTCCAAATCACCTAGTATGATTACTTTCTTGTATCTCCTGTATGTTCTTAGCCCGACTCCCTAATCCTTATTTTCGTTTCCTATTCTTGACTTATCTCCCTTTCATTGCTTACCCTCTCCTTTTCGGACTTTGGTCCATACCTCCCATCCCTATCTACCATTCCTACCCGTAGCTCTTACACAGGATAAGTGCTGGGAACATTTATAGCTTAATTATTATACTCCCTAGTTATATATATATTGGTGTCATCCCCTGTACCTTCCCTGCGAATCCCTTTTACCCGTCTCCCTCCTCCCCTCCTCTTTCCCCACCTCCCCCTTTTTTTTTTTCTTTTTTTTTTCTCTCTCCTCTCTCTTCATCATCTCCTTCTCTTGGTTTCATTACATTCTGGTGCGTGACCCAATCACAATATGCCCTCTTCTGCACGGAAAGTCAACTTTTTAACTCTAAATACCAAGGGCCTTAACCAACCGGAAAAAAGATCTATGGCCATTAGAGAATTTTCTAGGCTTAGGGGGGGACATAGTGCTAATTCAAGAGACCCATTTTAAAAAAGACAAAGAGCCCAAATGGTGTTCACAAATGTACACCACAATGATTTTCTCCTCGGGCCCCCACAAAAAATGTGGAGTGGGCATCCTTATACATCAGAACATACCGACACTGGATCAATGGAAAGCTAAGGTCACACACACTTTATATTTAGATAGAAGACACTATTGGGAGTCAGGCAGAGCAGTGACACATGAGCTAATGATGATCAGATGGAAGGAAGCCTTGGGAGGGGACAGCAGTGTGTAGCCTTAATTTGTAGCTGGGGCTGTTGGGGGTTCACTCCTTAACCTGCGCCAGGATGCATCACTTTCCTTCTTCTTTCTTGTCAACTTCTCTCTCCCTTTGACGCGCTCAAACTTATCTGCTTCCACTTTTATTTTATTTATTTATTTATTTTTTCTTTCCTCCTCTCTTCTTGTACACCACAATGATTTTCTCCTCGGGCCCCCACAAAAAATGTGGAGTGGGCATCCTTATACATCAGAACATCCCGTTTCAGTTGTTGCGGGTGGAGAGGGACCATGAAGGGAGACAGCTGATAATAATGGGGCTATTATTTGGTAGGCCAATTACTATTGTCAACATGTATGTACCTAACTTAGCTCAACATGCATTTATTCGGAGTATCACAAATACTGTGTTAGATTGCAGAAAGGGACCTCTCATCATGGGAGGTGACATTAATGTACCCTTGGACCCTGTCCTAGATACATCAGGAGGCACCTCTTCCCTATCTAAAAAACACATAAAAAACATCAATAATAGTTTTAAGAGTTTAGCCGTCCATGATGTTTGGCGTGTCTTCCATCCCAGGGACAGGGATTATACTTTTTTCTCCCACCCCCACCAGGTCTATTCCCGATTGGATTATTTCTTGACTGACCCCCTGAGCCTTTTGTGTGTGCGCTCAATTGATATCCTACCCATTGCATGGTCGGACCATGCACCAGTGCTATGTACACTGGAGTGGCCCGAAACACCATTGGTGCCATTCCAGTGGAGACTAGACGATTCCCTCCTGAGTGATCCGCTTCTTAAAATAGAGGTTGACAAGTCCCTGTCTGAATACTTTCAACTGAACACTGACGAACACTTGTCACATACAATAATTTGGGAGGCGCACAAATGTGTTATGAGGGGCGACTTTATTAAACATAAAGCAGATTCACAGAAGAAAATTAGGCTAAAATACCAACACCTATTAGAAGAGGTTAGCGTGGCAGAAAAGCTTTATAAGCAGGATCCATCTAATCCCCTCCTTACAGAGCAATTATCACAGAAAAGATCCGAGCTGATGCTATATCTGCAGCAGGAGCAGCAGCACCACACCACCTCCCTAAAACAATTGTATCACAAACATAGTAAAAAAGCGGGGCGCTTATTGGCTAGGGCAATCCAACGGAGGCAACTGAAGGCTTCAGGATCTTCAGGGACGCACACAGGAGGATAGTTTACAAATAGCAGAAACATTCAAAGACTGCTATTCTACCCTATATAATTTACAGATCGGATGGCGCGGGCCCTCTCTCCCTGGGGCCGATGACTACAAATCAGAATTAGAAAACTACCTCTCCCTCCCTGACCTTCCCAGATTAGATGATAGCGATGCCAAAACACTGGGCAATCCTTTCACAGTAGAGGAGATAGTGGAGGCCATCAAGGACCTTCCAGTAGGTAAGAGCCCTGGACCCGACGGGTATGGTAATAAATATTATAAAACATTCATGCACATACTAGCTCCTAAGCTCACTAAACTATTTAACTCACTACAAGACGATACTGGCTTTACTCAAAACATGCTGGAAGCCCAAATTTCAGTGCTTCCCAAGCCAGGGAAACCCCCTACCAGACCGGAGAATTACCAACCCATCTCACTTCTAAATTCAGATGTGAAAATATATGCTAAGGTTCTGGCCAATAGGCTTAATCCTCTACTTAAACAACTGGTCTAAGTGGGTTTTATCCCGGGAAGGGAGGCCAGGGATAATACCCTTAAAGTTACCCAATTGATATCGTATTCCAGACATAACAACGTCCCATTAGCAATAATCTCTACCGATGCCGAAAAGGCTTTTGATAGGGTGGATTGGAGTTTTCTAAGAGCTGCCCTATCCTCTATGAATTTAGGGGACAAATTTATTGGAAAAGTATTTGCCCTATATTCTTGCCCCACAGCTAGAGTCAAGGTTAATGGCTATCTATCAGACCCCTTTAAAATACATAATGGAACACGTCAGGGATGTCCTTTATCCCCATTACTATTCGCTCTTACTATTGAAATTCTGGCACATAAGATCAGACACAACCAACAAATTAGGGGAATCACAGTGCAAAACACGGAATACAAAACGGCCCTCTACGCCGATGACGTATTGCTAACCTTGACAGATATAGATAATTCCATCCCTGCCCTACTTAGCGAATTTCAATCCCATGGTAGATTATCAAATTTTCACCTCAATCTCACGAAATCCGAGATACTTAACATAAATGTACCCCCTTATGACCTAGTGAAGGCCACTTCCCATTGCCCTCTTAAAATCCAACCTCAAAAACTAAAGTACTTAGGGATATATCTAACGGCTGACCCGGTGGATATGATAGAGGCTAATTATATTCTTATTCAAAAGGAAATTGTAAATGACCTATCTAGGTGGTGTGGCAAACCTTTCTCCTGGTTTGAGAGGATACAAATACTAAAAATGAATGTGCTGCCTCGAATACTATACCTTCTCCAGACTTTACCTTTACCATTGCCCAACCACTACCTTGTCAAACTGCAATCAAAGTTGGAAGCCTTTATCGGGAACAGACTTAAACCTAGAGTACAAAGGAAAACACTATATTTGCCAAGGGAGAGGGGGGGGGTTGGGTGTCCCGGACTTGGTTAGCTATAGAACAGCCACCCTTTTACAGAGAATACCGGAATGGTGTTCCTTATCTGATCAAAAACAATGGATCCATTTGGATTCAGATATCCTGAAGGTGGACAATGTGGGCGCCTTGGCGTGGCTCACACCTAAAAATAGACCCAACCTGATTAAATCATATCCACTCTTAAATGAACTGTACATCCAGTGGGACAGGACTGTGAATACCTCTTCACATATCTCCTCCATCCCTTCTCCTTTGACTCCTTTTCGGGGGAACCCGGAGATCCCTCTGTTTCAGGCCCCTAACTCAGAGGTGAAGGAGCTGCACATTCGGGAAAGAGCTGTTGGCTCTTTGATACGGGATGGAACATTGATACCGCAAAGGGAGCTGGTAGGAGCAGAGGATTCGGTTTTCTCCTCCTGGTTTTCTTACACCCAGGTAGCCCACTTTGTACATAAGCACCCTAAGAGATCTTTACTAGCCAGACAGATTACCCCGTTCGAGAGCCTTTGTATACTAGAATGTCCAGCACGCCATATGCTATCCAAAATATATAAATTATTGACACCTAATGACCTCATGCCGGCTTACATTTACAAATGGCACTCAGATTTAAACACCAACATAGAACCCAAAGAGTGGGGGAATTATATTCCTCGCACACAAAAAATGCTCAATATCGGCCAATATCCAAGAAATCAATTTCAAGTTTATCTCCCATTGGTACATGACCCCGGTCAGGTTAAAACAAATATATAAAAAAACAGATGGCAGATGCTGGAGGGGGTGTGGGGAACAGGCTGATCTCCTGCATATATGGTGGGGGTGTGATAGAGTTGCCCCTTTCTGGGAGGAGGTCTTGACATTTTTGAGGCAGACTTTTTCAGTAACTTTACCTGTAAAACCAGATATATTATTGTTCCATTCCTTGCCCGGGGTGGAGGACACCGCCACTCAATTACTCCTAACAATCTTTCTGAATTGTGCTAAGGCCCTTATCCCCCAGAAGTGGAAATCAACCTCAATACCGACACTGGATCAATGGAAAGCTAAGGTCACACACACTTTATATTTAGATAGAAGACACTATTGGGAGTCAGGCAGAGCAGTGACACATGAGCTAATGATGATCAGATGGAAGGAAGCCTTGGGAGGGGACAGCAGTGTGTAGCCTTAATTTGTAGCTGGGGCTGTTGGGGGTTCACTCCTTAACCTGCGCCAGGATGCATCACTTTCCTTCTTCTTTCTTGTCAACTTCTCTCTCCCTTTGACGCGCTCAAACTTATCTGCTTCCACTTTTATTTTATTTATTTATTTATTTTTTCTTTCCTCCTCTCTTCTTGTACACCACAATGATTTTCTCCTCGGGCCCCCACAAAAAATGTGGAGTGGGCATCCTTATACATCAGAACATCCCGTTTCAGTTGTTGCGGGTGGAGAGGGACCATGAAGGGAGACAGCTGATAATAATGGGGCTATTATTTGGTAGGCCAATTACTATTGTCAACATGTATGTACCTAACTTAGCTCAACATGCATTTATTCGGAGTATCACAAATACTGTGTTAGATTGCAGAAAGGGACCTCTCATCATGGGAGGTGACATTAATGTACCCTTGGACCCTGTCCTAGATACATCTGGAGGCACCTCTTCCCTATCTAAAAAACACATAAAAAACCATCAATAATAGTTTTAAGAATGTAGCCGTCCATGATGTTTGGCGTGTCTTCCATCCCAGGGACAGGGATTATACTTTTTTCTCCCACCCCCACCAGGTCTATTCCCGATTGGATTATTTCTTGACTGACCCCCTGAGCCTTTTGTGTGTGCGCTCAATTGATATCCTACCCATTGCATGGTCGGACCATGCACCAGTGCTATGTACACTGGAGTGGCCCGAAACACTATTGGTGCCATTCCAGTGGAGACTAGACGATTCCCTCCTGAGTGATCCGCTTCTTAAAATAGAGGTTGACAAGTCCCTGTCTGAATACTTTCAACTGAACACTGACGAACACTTGTCACATACAATAATTTGGGAGGCGCACAAATGTGTTATGAGGGGCGACTTTATTAAACATAAAGCAGATTCACAGAAGAAAATTAGGCTAAAATACCAACACCTATTAGAAGAGGTTAGCGTGGCAGAAAAGCTTTATAAGCAGGATCCATCTAATCCCCTCCTTACAGAGCAATTATCACAGAAAAGATCCGAGCTGATGCTATATCTGCAGCAGGAGCAGCAGCACCACACCACCTCCCTAAAACAATTGTATCACAAACATAGTAATAAAGCGGGGCGCTTATTGGCTAGGGCAATCCAACGGAAGCAACTGAAGGCTTACGTACACTCTTTACAGGATCTTCAGGGACGCACACAGGAGGATAGTTTACAAATAGCAGAAACATTCAAAGACTACTATTCTACCCTATATAATTTACAGATCGGATGGCGCAGGCCCTCTCTCCCTGGGGCCGATGACCACAAATCAGAATTAGAAAACTACCTCTCCCTCCCTGACCTTCCCAGATTAGATGATAGCGATGCCAAAACACTGGGCAATCCTTTCACAGTAGAGGAGATAGTGGAGGCCATCAAGGACCTTCCAGTAGGTAAGAGCCCTGGACCCGACGGGTATGGTAATAAATATTATAAAACATTCATGCACATACTAGCTCCTAAGCTCACTAAACTATTTAACTCACTACAAGACGATACTGGCTTTACTCAAAACATGCTGGAAGCCCAAATTTCAGTGCTTCCCAAGCCAGGGAAACCCCCTACCAGACCGGAGAATTACCGACCCATCTCACTTCTAAATTCAGATGTGAAAATATATGCTAAGGTTCTGGCCAATAGGCTTAATCCTCTACTTAAACAACTGGTCTATACTGACCAAGTGGGTTTTATCCCGGGAAGGGAGGCCAGGGATAATACCCATAAAGTTACCCAATTGATATTGTATTCCAGACATAACAACGTCCCATTAGCAATAATCTCTACCGATGCCGAAAAGGCTTTTGATAGGGTGGATTGGAGTTTTCTAAGAGCTGCCCTATCCTCTATGAATTTAGGGGACAAATTTATTGGAAAAGTATTTGCCCTATATTCTTGCCCCACAGCTAGAGTCAAGGTTAATGGCTATCTATCAGACCCCTTTAAAATACATAATGGAACACGTCAGGGATGTCCTTTATCCCCATTACTATTCGCTCTTACTATTGAAATTCTGGCACATAAGATCAGACACAACCAACAAATTAGGGGAATCACAGTGCAAAACACGGAATACAAAACGGCCCTCTACGCCGATGACGTATTGCTAACCTTGACAGATATAGATAATTCCATCCCTGCCCTACTTAGCGAATTTCAATCCCATGGTAGATTATCAAATTTTCACCTCAATCTCACGAAATCCGAGATACTTAACATAAATGTACCCCCTTATGACCTAGTGAAGGCCACTTCCCATTGCCCTCTTAAAATCCAACCTCAAAAACTAAAGTACTTAGGGATATATCTAACGGCAGACCTGGTGGATATGATAGAGGCTAATTATATTCTTATTCAAAAGGAAATTGTAAATGACCTATCTAGGTGGTGTGGCAATCCTTTCTCCTGGTTTGAGAGGATACAAATACTAAAAATGAATGTGCTGCCTCGAATACTATACCTTCTCCAGACTTTACCTTTACCATTGCCCAACCACTACCTTGTCAAACTGCAATCAAAGTTGGAAGCCTTTATCGGGAACAGACTTAAACCTAGAGTACAAAGGAAAACACTATATTTGCCAAGGGAGAGGGGGGGGGGGGGTTGGGTGTCCCGGACTTGGTTAGCTATAGAACAGCCACCCTTTTACAGAGAATACCGGAATGGTGTTCCTTATCCGATCAAAAACAATGGATCCATTTGGATTCAGATATCCTGAAGGTGGACAATGTGGGCGCCTTGGCGTGGCTCACACCTAAAAATAGACCCAACCTGATTAAATCATATCCACTCTTAAATGAACTGTACATCCAGTGGGACAGGACTGTGAATACCTCTTCACATATCTCCTCCATCCCTTCTCCTTTGACTCCTTTTCGGGGGAACCCAGAGATCCCTCTGTTTCAGGCCCCTAACTCAGAGGTGAAGGAACTGCACATTCGGGAAAGAGCTGTTGGCTCTTTGATACGGGATGGAACATTGATACCGCAAAGGGAGCTGGTAGGAGCAGAGGATTCGGTTTTCTCCTCCTGGTTTTCTTACACCCAGGTAGCCCACTTTGTACATAAGCACCCTAAGAGATCTTTACTAGCCAGACAGATTACCCCGTTCGAGAGCCTTTGTATACTAGAATGTCCAGCACGCCATATGCTATCCAAAATATATAAATTATTGACACCTAATGACCTCATGCCGGCTTACATTTACAAATGGCACTCAGATTTAAACACCAACATAGAACCCAAAGAGTGGGGGAATTATATTCCTCGCACACAAAAAATGCTCAATATCAGCCAATATCCAAGAAATCAATTTCAAGTTTATCTCCCATTGGTACATGACCCCGGTCAGGTTAAAACAATTATATAAAAAAACAGATGGCAGATGCTGGAGGGGGTGTGGGGAACAGGCTGATCTCCTGCATATATGGTGGGGGTGTGATAGAGTTGCCCCTTTCTGGGAGGAGGTCTTGACATTTTTGAGGCAGTCTTTTTCAGTAACTTTACCTGTAAAACCAGATATATTATTGTTCCATTCCTTGCCCGGGGTGGAGGACACCGCCACTCAATTACTCCTAACAATCTTTCTGAATTGTGCTAAGGCCCTTATCCCCCAGAAGTGGAAATCAACCTCAATACCGACACTGGATCAATGGAAAGCTAAGGTCACACACACTTTAAATTTAGATAGAAGACACTATTGGGAGTCAGGCAGAGCAGTGACACATGAGCTAATGATGATCAGATGGAAGGAAGCCTTGGGAGGGGACAGCAGTGTGTAGCCTTAATTTGTAGCTGGGGCTGTTGGGGGTTCACTCCTTAACCTGCGCCAGGATGCATCACTTTCCTTCTTCTTTCTTGTCAACTTCTCTCTCCCTTTGACGCGCTCAAACTTATCTGCTTTTTATTTTATTTATTTATTTATTTATTTATTTATTTATTTTTTCTTTCCTCCTCTCTTCTTCTTCCCTCATTCCCTTTCCCTTCTACCCCTTAAACACTTAACTGAGTAACATATTACTATGAATGGCCCAAACATACACTGTATAATAATATTTAAACTAACGAGCTATGGGTGTCTCTTTATATTTTTGAGTAATGTAATTGTTATCACTATTGTTTGTTGTTATGATTATCTACTGTTCTAGATAATAATGTTAATAGAAAGAAAAAAAAAGAAAACACTGGAGCGCAATACTGGACTTATGATGTAACCAACATAGGCATATTTGAAAACTGTAACTTGGTCATGATTTGACTTTGAAATCCTCTTATGTCCTAATTATGTTGTACCCTTTTATCTGAATATATTTCAATAAAGCTCTTTTAAAAAAAAAAAAAAATTCCCTACCCTAAACTAAATTACAAATAGCCCTTAAAAGGGCTTTTTGTGGGGCATTGCCCCAAAGTAATCAGCTCTTTTACCTGTAAAAAAAGAAATACAACCCCCCCAACATTAAAACCCACCACCCACATACCCAACCTTACTCTAAAACCCACCCATTCCCCCCTTAAAAAAACCTAACACTAACCCCTTGAAGACCACCCTACCTTGAGCTGTCTTCACCCAGCCGGGCAGAAGTCTTCATCCGATCCGGGCAGAAGAGGTCCTCCAACCGGGCAGAAGTCTTCATCCGATCTGGGCAGAAGAGGTCCTTCAGCCGGGCAGAAGTCTTCATCCAAGCAGCATCTTCTATCTTCTTCCATCCGACGAGGAGCGGCTCCATCTTGAAGACATCTTCAAGATGCCAATCGGAATTAAGGTAGGAAAAATCCTATTGGCTGATGCAATCAGCCAATCGGATTGAAGTTCAATCCAATTGGCTGATCCAATCAGCCAATAGGATTGACCTAGCATTCTATTGGCTGATTGGAACAGCCAATAGAATGCGAGGTCAATCCTATTGGCTGATTGGATCAGCCAAACGGATTGAACTTCAATCTGATTGGCTGATTGCATCAGCCAATAGGATTTTTCCTACCTTAATTCCGATTGGCTGATAGAAATCTATCAGCCAATCGGAATTGAAGGGACACCATCTTGGATGACGTCATTTAAAGGAACCTTCAATCGTCGGTTAGTCGTCGGCCAGGAAGGATGCTCCGCGTCGGATGTCTTCAAAATGGAGCAGCTCCTTGTCGGATGGAAGAAGATAGAAGATGCCGCTTGGATGAAGACTTCTGCCCAGCTGGAGGACCTCTTCTGCCCGGATCGGATGAAGACTTCTGCCCGGCTGGAGGACCTCTTCTGCCCGGATCGGATGAAGACTTCTGCCTGGCTGGGTGAAGACGGCTCAAGGTAGGGTGGTCTTCAAGGGGTTAGTGTTAGGTTTTTTTAAGGGGGGATTGGGTGGGTTTTAGAGTAAGGTTGGGTGTGTGGGTGGTGGGTTTTAATGTTGGGGGGTTGTATTTCTTTTTTTACAGGTTAAAAAGCTGATTACTTTGGGGCAATGCCCCGCAAAAAAGCCCTTTTAAGAGCTATTTGTAATTTAGTATAGGGTAGGGAATTTTATTATTTTGGGGGGCTTTTTTATGTTATTAGGGGGCTTAGATTAGGTGTAATTAGTTTAAACTTCTTGTAATTTTTTGTTATTTTCTGTAATTTAGTTTTTTTTGTTTGTACTATAGTTTATTTTATTTTATTGTATTTAATTTTAGGTAATTGTAGTTAATTAATTTAATTAATTTAATGATAGTGTAGTGTTAGGTGTAATTGTAACTTAGGTTAGGATTTATTTTACAGGTAAATTTGTAGTTATTTTAACTAGGTAGCTATTGTACCTAGTTAAAATAAATAAAAAGTTGCCTGTAAAATAAAAATAAATCCTAAAATAGCTACAATGTAATTATTAATTATATTGTAGCTATCAGAATTTATTTTATAGGTATTTAGTTTAAATAGGAATAATTTAGTTAATAATAGTAATATTATTTAGATTTATTTAAATAATATTTAAGTTAGGGGGTGTTAGGGTTAGGGTTAGACTTAGGTTTAGGGGTTAATAACTTTATTATAGTGGCGGCGATGTTGGCGGTGCAGATTAGGGGTTAATACATTTAATAGGCTATGTGGGCTATGGAGGTTTAGGGGTTAATACTTGAATAGGTTAATTGCATTGTGGGCTATGGCGGTTTAGGGGTTAATAATTTAGTTATTACTTGCGGTGTGGGCTATGGCGGTTTAGGGGTTAATAATTAGACTTATTGCGTTGTGGGGGGTTGTCGGTTTAGGGGTTAATACATTTATTATTAGTAGTGAGAGGGGGGATTGTGGATATAGAGGTTTTTACATGTCGGGCTTATTTTTGGGAGGCAGGTTAGACTTTTACGGGAGATTTGTTATTTTCTTTACTTTTCTTAGGCGCCGGCAGTTTCTAAAGTGCTGTAAGTCACTAGCGACTCCAGAAATTTGTAGTTACGCTCATTTCTGGACATTGCTAGTTTATCAGACTTACGGCACTTTATGAACTGCCGGCACCGTATATGTAATACCCCGATGTGCGAGGTGAAATTACGGATGGCGCAGGTTCCCACGCTTGCGCCGAAACCTGCGCTGTATATGTGATCGCACCCGTAATCTGATTCACATTTTTTTCCCTGTGTTAAATGTAAAAAAAAAGAAAAAGAAAAAGATATGTATCAAATTCACCTTTTTTTGGGTGGCGGCCCTTCTTAGATTCTTGAACCTGGGCCCTGTGGTTTCTAATTACGCCTCTGGCTTCACATTCTCCCAGAGTATCAAAAAACAGTTATTTAAGGGCTCCACAGAAAGCTGTTCGTTAAATGATACACGTTGTGCACAGAAATCCTATGCTTTACACATCAGCGATAGTGGAACCAGAAAATGAGCAGCCTGTGCTACAACAGCGTTTAGCTGGGTCCTCTTACCGCTCTGCAGTGTGCCCATGGCTAGTTCTCTGGGTTCCCGGCTTCCAAACTGCAGTCTTCTACCACACACAGTGGTGTTCCGTTGAACAGGGGGCGTGTCCAGTCACAAGTTCAGTTGTGGACTATGGTAAGTCTGGATAGCTCTAAGCTCAGCTTCCACTGAGGACATCCAAACTCTGAGGGAAATGTCGAGCTCCCTTTATCTCTAGAAGTCTGGGCAATCCAATAACGTAAAGAAGATAAGTCCCAGAGGCAAAGTTAAAACATGTGTCAGCTCACAGTACACCGTGACCTGAGCTGTTTTACTGAGTGTATCCTGGAACCCCTGTTTTTTTTTTTATCCTTGTGGATTATAATAAAGTTTTTTGATTTTTTTAACTTTGCCTCTGGGACTTATCTTCTTTACGTTATTTATATATATATTAAAATAAAAAGAATATTTTCTTCTTAATGACAAACCTAGAAATTGGAAATATTCTTAATTCATCACTGGCTTTAGCACAGCTATTCTATAGTGCGGTTTCCGGTTAGAGTGAGAGCGAGAAATAGAAAGGGCTTTCTTTAGCGTGATATTTGAGGAGTGGGAGCTAGCACGGTCGCAATATCCAAAGTCCTGAAGTTAGTGTGCCTACGTCTTTTGCACGCACGCACGCTAACTTTTTACATTGAACTTGATATACCTGCGCTAACCTAAGAGCTCTAATTTTTTACCTTGAGCACAGTAAGAACTCATATGTATTGCTGCACCTGTAATCTAGGTCTATGGCAGCAGTGTTTGCAACTTTGTACAACATTGCAACAAAACTGGGGTTTATATTGGAGGGACCGTCCAAAGGGTGAGGGATAGAATTACACAACATAAGTCCAATATCAGATGTAAAGATCTTAATGCCCCTGTCTCCAACCATTTTTTAACTTTTGGCCATTTAATTGCACAGCTAAAATTTCAAATCATAGAAATCATGTCCCTGTTCCACGAAGGGGTGGTGACAGGGAATTGATCTTAAAAAGAAGAGAGTCTATGTGGATTTCTAGGTTAGATTGTCTGTATCCAAAATGAATGAATCGTGAAATTGATTTTAATATTTAAACGTGCTCATGCACAATATCCCCATAGGAAACAATGGGGCAGTTTGGGCTGAAAAAAAAACTAACACCTGCAAAAAAGCAGCGTTCAGCTCCCAACGCAGCCCCATTGTTTCCTATGGGGAAACACTTTCTAAGTCTGCACCTAACACCCTAACATGAACCCCGAGTCTAAACACCCCTAACCTTACACTTATTAACCCCTAATCTGCCGCCCCCGCTATCGCTGACACCTGCATTATATTATTAACTCCTAATCTGCCGCTCCGTACACCGCCGCAACCTACATTATAGCTATGTACCCCTAATCTGCTGCCCCTAACATCGCCGACCCCTATATTATATTTATTAACCCCTAATCTGCCCCCCCCCCAACGTCGCCGCTACCTTACCTACACTTATTAACCCCTAATCTGCCGACCGGACCTTGCCGCTACTCTAATAAAGTTATTAACCCCTAAACCGCCACACTCCCGCCTCGCAACCCCTATAATAAATAGTATTAACCCCTAATCTGCCCTCCCTAACATTGCCGCCACCTAACTTCAAGTATTAACCCCTAATCTGCCGACCGGACCTCGCCGCTACTATAATAAATGTATTAACCCCTAACGCTAAGTCTAACCCTAACCCTAACACCCCCCTAAATTAAATATAATTTTAATCTAGCGAAATAAATTAAATATTTTTAACTAAAGTATTCCTATTTAAATCTAAATACTTACCTGTAAAATAAACCCTAATATAGCTACAATATAACGAATAATTATATTGTAGCTATTTTAGGATTTATATTTCTTTTACAGGCAACTTTGTATTTATTTAAACTAGGTACAATAGCTATTAAATAGTTATTTACTATTTAATAGCTACCTAGTTAAAATAATTACAAAATTACCTGTAAAATAAATCCTAACCTAAGTTACAATTAAACCTAACACTACACTATCAATAAATAAATTAATCAATTAACTACAAGTACCTACAATTTCCAACAATTAAATAAACTAAACTAAATTACAAAAAAAACCCACTAAATTACAAAAAATAAAAAAAGATTGCAAGAATTTTAAGCAAATTACACCTACTCTAAGCCGCCTAATAAAATAACAAAGCCCCCAAAATAAAAAATTTCCCTACCCTAATCTAAATTAAAAAAGTTAACAGCTCTATTATCAGCCCTTAAAAGGGCTTTTTGCGGGGCATGCCCCAAAGAAATCAGCTCTTTTGCCTGTAAAAAAAACACAATACCACCCCCCAACATTACAACCACCACCCACATACCGCTACTCTAACCCAAACCCCCCTTAAATAAACCTAACACTACCCCCCTGAAGATCTCCCTACCTTGAGTCGTGTTCACCCAGCCGGGCACGATGGACCAAAAGAGGACATCCGGAGAGGCAGAAGTCTTCATCCTATCCGGGCCGAAGAGGACATCCGAACCGGTAGACATCTTCATCCAAGCGGCATCCTCTATCTTCATCCATCTGGAGCGGAGCGGAGTCATCTTCTTCCAGCCGACGCAGATCCATCCTTCTTCCACGACGCCGAATGAAGGTTCCTTTAAATGACGTCATCCAAGATGGCGTCCCTCGAATTACGATTGGCTGATAGGATTCTATCAGCCAATCGGAATTAAGGTAGGAAAAATCTGATTGGCTGATTGAATTAGCCAATCAGATTCAAGTTCAATCGGATTGGCTGATCCAATCAGCCAATCAGATTGAGCTTGCATTCTATTGGCTGTTCCGATCAGCCAATAGAATGCGAGCTCAATCTGATTGGCTTATTGGATCAGCCAATCCGATTGAACTTCAATCTGATTGGCTAATTCAATCAGCCAATCAGATTTGGCTGATTGAATCCTATCAGCCAATCGGAATTCGAGGGACGCCATCTTGGATGACGTCATTTAAAGGAACCTTCATTCGGCGAGTAGGCGTCGTGGAAGAAGGATGGATCCGCGTCGGCTGGAAGAAGATGGCTCCGCTCCGGATGGATGAAGATAGAAGATGCCGCTTGGATGAAGATGTCTACCGGTCCGGATGTCCTCTTCTACCCGGATAGGATGAAGACTTCTGCCGCTCCGGATGTCCTCTTTTGGTCCATCGGTGCCCGGCTGTGTGAACACGACTCAAGGTAGGGAGATCTTCAGGGGGGTAGTGTTAGGTTTATTTAAGGGGGGTTTGGGTTAGAGTAGGGGTATATGGGTGGTGGGTTGTAATGTTGGGGGCGGGTATTGTGTTTTTTTTTACAGGCAAAAGAGCTGATTTCTTTGGGGCATGCCCCGCAAAAAGCCATTTTAAGGGATGGTAATAGAGCTGTTAACTTTTTTAATTTAGATTAGGGTAGGGAAGATTTTTATTTTGGGGCGCTTTGTTATTTTATTAGGGGGCTTAGAGTAGGTGTAATTAGCTTAAAATTCTTGTAATCTTTTTTTATTTTTTGTAATTTAGTGTTTGTTTTTTTTGTAATTTAGTTTAGTTTATTTAATTGTAGGTACTTGTAGTTAATTGATTTAATTTATTTATTGATAGTGTAGTGTTAGGTTTAATTGTAACTTAGGTTAGGATTTATTTTACAGGTAATTTTGTAATTATTTTAACTAGGTAGCTATTAAATAGTAAATAACTATTTAACAGCTATTGTACCTAGTTTAAATAAATACAAAGTTGCCTGTAAAATAAATATAAATCCTAAAATAGCTACAATATAATTATTCGTTATATTGTAGCTATATTAGGGTTTATTTTACAGGTAAGTATTTAGATTTAAATAGGAATACTTTAGTTAATAATATTTAATTTATTTCGTTAGATTAAAATTATATTTAATTTAGGGGGTGTTAGGGTTAGACTTAGCTTTAGGGGTTAATACATTTATTATAGTAGCGGCGAGGTCCGGTCGGCAGATTAGGGGTTAATACTTGAAGTTAGGTGGTGGCGATGTTAGGGAGGGCAGATTAGGGGTTAATACTACTTATTATCGGGTTTGCGAGGCGGGAGTGCGGAGGTTTAGGGGTTAATAACTTTATTAGAGTATCGGCGAAGTCCAGTCGGCCGATTTGGGGTTAATAAGTGTAGGTAAGGTAGCGGCGACGTTGGGGGGGGCAGATTAGGGGTTAATAAATATAATATAGGGGTCGGCGATGTTAGGGGCAGCAGATTAGGGATTCATAGGGATAATGTAGGTGGCGGCGGTGTGCGGTCGGCAGATTAGGGGTTAAAAATATTTACTATAGTGGCAGCGATGTGGGGGGGCCTCGGTTTAGGGGTACATAGGTAGTTTATGGGTGTTAGTGTATTTATAGCACAGTAGTTAAGAGCTTTATAAACCGGCGTTAGCCCAGAAAGCTCTTAACTACTGACTTTTTTCTGCGGCTGGAGTCTTATCGGTAGAGGGACTACTGCTCACTTCAGCCAAGACTCTAAATAACAGCGTTAGGCAGATCCCATTGAAAAGATAGGATACGCAATTGACGTAAGGGGATCTGCGGTATGGAAAAGTCGCGGCTTGAAAGTAAGCGTTAGACCCTTTCCTGCCTGACTCTAAATACCAGCGGCCGGCCAAAACCAGCGTTAGGACCCCTTAACGCTGCTTTTGAGGGCTATCGCAGAACTCTAAATCTAGCCGTAATAAAATAAGCCACTGGTGCTTGAGTAATTCTGACTTTGCAGAAGTAAAATGGAAAGTTGTTTAAAGTTGCATGCTCTATTTAAATCATGAAAGTTTAATTCTTGACTTTAGTGTCTCTTTAAATTAAGAGAAAAGCAGGCACGTAAGTGGATTGCCAAGATTTTTGTATATGCATATTTAAACCTGTTACAAAAAATGACATTTTCAATTTAATGTCCCTTTTAACATCTTTTTGTGTGTGCAAAGGGGTAGTTTTTTGTATTAGACTACTCAAGCTTCACTATCAAACTCTGCACATTTGTTTGAAGTCATTTTCAGGGCTGTAAACATTTCACAAAGGCAATATAAAAATAACATTTAAAAAGTGTTAGCGTCTCTTTAGAAATAACATTTTGTGGGGGCGGAGCTTGCTAGCAATGGAGTAGGACGCATTATAGAGCAGCTCCATATATTTTACAGGTCCCAAAGCGTCCATTGAACATCTAACCCAATGATACACAACTTTATAACACCAGGTGAATAGTTGGTGCATCATAGCGCTGCTGGACAGGGTCTCTTTCCTAAGCGGCTAGTGGAGGAAATCATTGTAATGGTCTGGTCTGGAGCAGGGCCTAGTGCGCCACTTTTAACAGCCGTGAGTGAAGCATTTATGTGATCCTCTGACTTCCCTCAATCGGAGCTACCACGGTAATATAATTTCCTACCGCACTGTCTACCACAAAACCAGCATATAAGGAGAGATAGAGAAGACGGTTATATGATGTAATGCTGAATATGGAGAGCGTATTGCTCTCCGTATTCAGTGAGGTCTGGCGGACCTGATCCGAACTGTCGGATCAGGTCCGCCAGACTTTGTTAAATAGAGGCCTTAGTATTGTTGTTGAGTTTTCATAAGAAAATAAGGATTCCTAATAACTCCATTGGAACAGAACATATATAGTGGTAGAAACTTGGGGCATACTTTTTTACTTGAGGAGATTGTATCACAATTATAATATATCACAGATTACATGCTCCGGATACAACACTACTAGCTTGGTTCTTTCAGACTAAAGAAGAGACTGTCATTTAATGCAAAGTGGTAAAACAAGATTTCCTCTATATACCTTTTACACAACGGTGCTTATTATAAAAACTACAACTTTCTCATTCCATGATCTATATACAATCAGCTAAAAGGCTTCAGAATTACTAATACTCAAACATCTTTATTTGAAAAGTGAAGTGTACCATTATAAATGTTTTACTTTTCCATCTCAGTTTAAGGAAAAGAAACTCTGTGGAAAAATTTACTTTAGGACTAAATTCATTAGTATTCTCACTGGTAATGGTGTATTTTTGTGTTCCACCCCGTCTAAAGAGAAACCCTAATTATGAGCCTGGAATATATATAAAAACGCTATGGCAATATCTATTTTAGATTATGATCACTCAAAAAACACAACCATTTAGTCTGAGAATAAAAAATCCCTATACAGAGCAGAGTGAAAAAGTGAAAGGCTGTTAATATAAATTCAGCCACCTTAGCCCAAAATAAAACACCCAACAGGCTATGTATTTGGAATGCTCATGATGTCTGATATTTGGCTGGCAATAAATCTATGAAGGATGGAGAAAGCCCAGAAACATAACTCAAAAGAAGCTAAAATTGTAGTACTGAAGTATAACAGACCTGTACAATAGGGAAAGCCTTTCATCACTCCATTGACTGCTCTTAAATCTAAGAGACTCAGTCCTTCTGTACAGCTCCAGTGGCAATAAAGAAACACTTCTAAGGATGCTTACAGCCCAGTCTGAAGCATACACAGATTTCCCAGCCATAGTAACCAGGCAAGGGAGAAGAGGAGAAGGATCAAATCCTGTGTGTCCTGCGATGGAAAGAAAGAGGAATGAGAGGGCTACTAAGGGGATTTACTTTAATGGTAATAAAGATGGAGTGGTATAAATGTGTCAATTTTATTTAAAGGATGGTGGGGTCCCAGCTGATATTCATGAGCCAAAGAGAGAGATGGAATATGTTACACTTTTACACATTTCTTCACTAGTACAAAAGACAAGTTTGTAGGTTCTATTTTCTCAGCTGTTTTGTCAGATTTATTCTACCAACACTGCAAATTTGGCAGCTTTGCAAACAATTATAATAATTTATTTCATTCCTATGGAAAATGTTTACATTTTGTTCATTCTAAACTGAAAGTAAAACCATGAAAATGTATTTTAGAAATCCTGTAACAATCCAAAAGACATGGTTAAAGGGATACTAAACCCAAAAATGTCATGATTTAGATAGAGCATGCAATTTTAAGCAACTTTCTAATTTACTCCTATTATCAATTTTTATTTGTTCTCTGGGTATCTTTATTTGAAAAGCAGGAATGAAAGCTTAGCAGCTGGCCCATTTTAGGCTCAGCACCTGGGTAGCTAAATGTAGCCACCAATCAGCAAGCGCTATCCAGGGTCCTGAACCAAAAATGTATGGGCTCCTAAGCTTTTAATACTGCTTTTTCAAATAAAGATACCAAGAGAAAGAAGAAAATTGAAAATTGGAGTAAATTAGAAATTTTCCTAAAACTGCATGCTCTATCTGAATCATAAAATAAAACATGTGGGTTTGATCCCAGCTATTTTTCCTCAGATATCTTCAGATACATCCCACATCTTCATCTTTGACCTACTGTATATCTTTCCTTTTCTACCTCTCATATCTTCAACATTTCTCCAGTGGAACTCTCTACCTTGGAACTTCTCAAAACATATTCCACCTTTCCATGTTTTCTTTGAAAACTCATCTGTACAGGGCTTCATCATTTTGCCATCTTCCCTCTTTACAAATACACATTACTATCTCCTACCAAAATAACTTTCCATCTGGCTCTTTAAAATGGCACTGCAGCTAAGATATACTCCAAGTAGCTTCCATACCTTCTGTCTTATTCATCCTTGAATATAAAGATAATAAACCTTTTAGAGCAAGGGTCTTAATTCTTTATCAATTTCAGTTGCTTTATTTATGTTATATTTTATTGCTACTGTATTTCTATGCAAAGTGTATATTTTTACAGACTGCTCATTTACCCAGTGTTATGGATAACGGTAGCATTTTATAGACAAGTGATAACGATACTGGCACATACAAGTTTAAAAGTAAACACGTTTCGCACAACTTCAGAGGTCTGGTTAACTGTTACGCTTGAATAAAAAGTTGCATAAATAAACATAAAAAAATACATTTAAAAGTACAGTTACACTCATAATAACACTAGCTAATAAAAATTATTGGGGGGAAAAGATGCCAAATAGAATGAATAAAATGAAAAAGATGACTCCCAAACATGTCAGGTTAGGCCCTATAACAGCCGCCAAAGCCTATGTTAGTGTTTAGACCACGGGGGGTAACCGTGTCCAGATTGAATATCCACCGAGCTTCCATTCGCAATAATGTCAGTGCCCTATTGCCTCCACGTCTTGGACGAGGTACATGATCTATAAGCATGGTTCACAAGGAGGAGATAGGGTGGCCTGCAGTCAGAAAGTGATGGGCTACCGGCTGTTCTGAATGTCCTTTATCCAAAGCCTGACGTATGGCTGTCTTGTGATTGGCCAGCCATTCCCTGAATGTAGTCACATTCTTACCTATGTAATACAGGGAGCAGAGGCAAATAATAGCATACACAACAAAGTCTGAAGTGCAGGTTAATCTGTGTTTAATAGCGAATCTCCTGTTAGTGTGTGGGTGGCAAAAAGTATTGCCAGTAATAAGTCTATTGCAAGTCACACAATTTCCACAGCAAAAGCATCCAGGTTTGCCCTTAGGCAGCCACATTTGCTTCTCATAGCAGTGCGTGGGGTCGTTTAAGACCAAAAGATCCCTCAAGTTGCTAGTCCTCTTGTATACCAGTCGTGGGGCCGGAGAATCCATGAAGGGAAGGCTTATATCCTTCACGATCACTATCCAATTTTTCTTAATAGTATTCGCCACAGATTTTGATACTGGGGTGTAAGTGGTCAGAAAGTTTAACCAATGTGACGTTTGTTCAGGTGTTTTCCTGGTTGTAAGTGTCCCTTGTGTCCACTCTCTGGCTGTGAGGTATTGTTTTTCAATCAAAGACATTGGATACCCCCTCTGTAGGAATCTTTGAGCCATTTCACTTAACTGCATGTTTTTATGGGAGTCGTCAGCGACCCGCAGGAGCTGTGAGGAGCTGATCCCATCTTTTTTAGGATGAAAGCTAGTGTAATGAAGCTAGTGTAATGAAGAGTAGAATTCTTATCATTAGCTTTCTGAAATAGTGTGGTGTTTAGTCTGTACCCCTGCTGGGTTGAACCTTAAAAATTTCTAGATCTAGAAAATGGACTTTATCTGTGCTGTGTTAGTTTTTAAATCTATTAGTGGATTCAAGACTGTTGAGGACATCAGTCAATTCCACCAGGGCCTCAGAGGAGCTGTTCCAAAAAAGGAAGACGTTGTCTATGTAGCGACAGTAGAATTTGATGGAATCCTGTCTGGATAGTATGTTTTTTTGTTCATACATTGCCATGTAGATGTTGGCATATGATGGGGTCTGCACTTCAGACTTTGTTTTATGTGCTATTATTTGCCCGTGCTCCCTGTATTACATAGGCTCAAAGATTCCTACAGAGGGGGTAACTAATGCCTTTGATTGAACAACAGTGCCTCACGAACAGAGAGTGGACACAAGGGACACTTACAACCAGGAAAACACCTGAACAAACGTCACATTGGTTAAACTTTCTGACCACTTACACCCCAGTATCAAAATCTCTGGCGAATACTATTAAGAAAAATTGGATGGTGATCGCGAAGGATACAAGCCTTCCCTTCATGGATTCTCCGGCCCCACGACTGGTATACAAGAGGACTAGCAACTTGAGGGATCTTTTGGTCTTAAACGACCCCACACACTGCTATGAGAAGCAAATGTGGCTGCCTAAGGGCAAAACTGGATGCTTTCGCTGTGGAAATTGTGTGACTTGCAATAGCCTTATTACTTGCAATACTTTTTGCCACCCACACACTAACAGGAGATTCTCTATTAAACACAGATTAACCTGGACTTCAGACTTTGTTGTGTATGCTATTATTTGCCTCTGCTCTCTGTATTACATAGGTAAGACTGTGACTACATTCAGGGAACGTCTGGACAATCACAGCCATACATCAGGCTTTGGATAAAGGACATTCAGAACAGCCGGTAGCCCATCACTTTCTGACTGCAGGCCACCCTATCCCCTCCTTGCGAACCATGCTTATAGATCATGTACCTCGTCTAAGACATGGAGGCAATAGGGCACTGACGTTATTGCAAACGGAAGCTCGGTGGATATTCAATCTGGACACGTTACCCCCCGTGGTCTAAACACTAACATAGACTTTGGCTGCTGTTATAGGGCCTAACCTGACATGTTTGGGAGTCATCTTTTTCATTTCATTCATTCTATTTGGCGTGACCCTGCGGTGCTCTGCGCCCTTCCTCCTGATAAATGTGTGTAGGCTAACTTACATATGAATGCTTTCACTACATGTTCCTCTGGAGTTACCCTGATACCGTGTAGGTATAGAGACACAGCAACAAAGGTCCACAACACCAAATCACAAGGAAAAAAATCTTGTCTTTATGTCATTTATTGAGTTTTTAGCTTACACAAAGCATATAGGCACACAGCAGCAAAAAAGCAATGTTTCGGGCTATTCACCCTTAAAGGGACACTGTACCCAAATTTTTTCTTTTGTAATTCAGAAAGAGCATGCAATTTTAAGCAACTTTCTAATTTACTCCTATTATCAATTTTTCTTCGTTCTCTTGCTATCATTATTTGAAAAAGAAGGCATCTAAGCTTTTTTTTTTGTTTCAGTACTCTGGACAGCACTTTTTTATTGGTGGATGAATTTATCCACCAATCAGCAAGGACAACCCAGATTGTTCACTAAAAATGGGCCGGCATCTAAACTTACATTCTTGCATTTCAAATAAAGATACCAAGAGAATTAAGAAAATTTAGCCTAGATTTAGAGTTCTGCGTTAGCCGTCAAAACCAGCGTTAGGGGGTCCTAATGCTGGTTTTGACCGCCCGCTGGTATTTAGAGTCAGTCAGGAAAGGGTCTAACGCTCACTTTCCAGCCGCAACTTTTCCATACCACAGATCCCCCTACGCCAATTGCGTATCCTATCTTTTCAATGGGATCTTTCTAACGCCGGTATTTAGAGTCTTGGCTGAAGTGAGCGTTAGTAATCTTACGACAAGACTCCAGCCGCAGAGAAAAGTCAGGAGTTAAGAGCTTTCTGGGCTAACGCCGGTTCATAAAGCTCTTAACTACTCTAACTGCTCTAAAGTACACTAACACCCATAAACTACCTATGTACCCCTAAACCGAGGCCCCCCACATCGCCGCCACTCTATTAAATTTTTTTAACCCCTAATCTGCCGACCGCACACCGCCGCAACCTACATTATCCCTATGTACCCCTAATCTGCTGCCCCTAACACCGCCGACACCTACATAATATTTATTAACCCCTAATCTGCCCCCCCAACGTCGCCGCTACCTTACCTACCTTACCTACAATTATTAACCCCTAATCTGCCGACCAGAAATCACCGCTACTCTAATAAATGTATTAACCTCTAAAGCTAAGTCTAACCCTAACCCTAACACCCCCCTAAGTTAAATATAATTTTTATCTAACGAAATAAAATAAATCTTATTAAATAAATTATTCCTATTTAAAGCTAAATACTTACCTGTAAAATAAACCCTAATATAGCTACAATATAAATAATAATTATATTGTAGCTATTTTAGGGTTTATATTTTTTTTACAGGCAACTTTGTATTTATTTTAACCAGGTACAATAGCTATTAAATAGTTAATAACTATTTAATAGCTACCTAGTTAAAATAATTACAAAATTACCTGTAAAATAAATCCTAACCTAAGTTACAATTAAACCTAACACTACACTATCAATAAATAAATTAAATACAAATACCTACAAATAAATACACTAACTAAAGTACAAAAAATAAAAAAAGAACTAAGTTACAAGAAATAAAAAAATAATTTACAAACATTATAAAAATATTACAACAATTTTAAGCTAATTACACCTACTCTAAGCCCCCTAATAAAATAACAAAGCCCCCCAAAATAAAAAAATGCCCTACCCTATTCTAAAATAAAAATTGAAAAGCTCTTTTACCTTACCAGCCCTTAAAAGGGCCTTTTGCGGGGCATGCCCCAAAGAATTCTGCTCTTTTGCCGGTAAAAAAAAAACATACAATACCCCCCCCCAACATTACAACTCACCACCCACATACCCCTAATCTAACCCAAACCCCCCTTAAATAAGCCTAACACTAAGCCCCTGAAGATCTTCCAATCCGATTGGCTGATCCAATCAGCCAATCAGATTGAGCTTGCATTCTATTGGCTGTTCCGATCAGCCAATAGACTGCAAGCTCAATCTGATTGGCTGATCCAATCAGCCAATTGGATTGAACTTGAATCTGATTGGCTGATTCAATCAGCCAATCAGAATTTTCCTACCTTAATTCAGATTGGCTGATAGAATCCTATCAGCCAATCGGAATTCGAGGGACGCCATCTTGGATGACGTCCCTTAAAGGAACCTTCATTCGTCGGGAGTTCGTCGTGGAGGAAGGATGTTCCGCGTCGGCAGGATGAAGATGGAGCCGGAAGAAAGAAGATTGAAGATGCTGCTTGATAGAAGACTTCAGCCGGATGATGGACCTCTTCAGGCCCCGCTTGGATGAAGACTTCAGCCAGATGATGGACCTCTTCAGCCCCCGCTTGGATGAAGACTTCAGCCGGATGATGGACCTCTTCAGCCCCCGCTTGGATGAAGACATCGCCCGGATAGGAGGGAGACTTCGGACCCTCTTCTGGATGGATCGGTGATACCCGGCGTGGTGAAGATAAGGTAGGAAGATCCTCAGGGGGTTAGTGTTAGATTTATTTAAGGGGGGTTTGGGTTAGATTAGGGGTATGTGGGTGGTAGGTTGTAATGTTGGGGGGGGTATTGTGTTTTTTTTACAGGCAAAAGAGCAGAATTCTTTGGAGCATGCCCCGCAAAAGACCCTTTTAAGGTCTGGTAAGGTTAAAGAGCTTTTCAATTTTTATTTTAGAATAGGGTAGGGCATTTTTTTATTTTGGGGGGCTTTGTTATTTTATTAGAGGGCTTAGAGTAGGTGTAATTAGCTTAAAATTGTTGTAATATTTTTATAATGTTTGTAAAAAAAATTTTATTTTTTGTAACTTAGTTCTTTTTTTATTTTTTGTACTTTAGTTAGTGTATTTATTTGTATTTATTTGTAGGTATTTGTATTTAAATTATTTATTGATAGTGTAGTGTTAGGTTTAATTGTAACTTAGGTTAGGATTTATTTTACAGGTAATTTTGTAATTATTTTAACTAGGTAGCTATTAAATTGTTATTAACTATTTAATAGCTATTGCACCTGGTTAAAATAAATACAAAGTTGCCTGTAAAATAAATATAAACCCTAAAATAGCTACAATATAATTATTATTTATATTGTAGCTATATTAGGGTTTATTTTACAGGTAAGTATTTAGCTTTAAATAGGAATAATTTATTTAATAAGATTTATTTTATTTCGTTAGATAAAAATTATATTTAATTTAGGGGGGTGTTAGGGTTAGCGTTAGACTTAGTTTTAGGGGTTAATACATTTATTAGAGTAGCGGTGAGATCCGGTCGGCAGATTAGGGGTTAATAATTGTAGGTAGGTAGAGGTGACGTTGGGGGCGGCAGATTAGGGGTTAATAAATATAATATAGGGGTCGTGGGGTTAGGGGCAGCAGATTAGGGGTTCATAGGGATAACGTAGGTTGCAGCTGTGTATGGAGCGGCAGATTAGGGGTTAATAATAATATGGAGGGGTCAGCGATAGCGGGGGCGGCAGATTAGGGGTTAATAAGTGTAAGGTTAGGGGTGTTTAGACTCCATAACTTGTGTTTCTGGTGAGTCTGAAGGCTCTCACGGGCCCTCAAACTCAAACACGGGCCCTCAAACTCCATACGGAGCTTGATAAATAGGCCCCATACTGTGTACATTTATTGTATATCCACTGCTTTATTTGTTTCTGTCATTGTACCTATATATTTACTCTACTATAGAGGTGTTGCGCTAGACCACTCCTTCCCTTTTCTGATTTATATGTATATATATATATATATACAAAGAGAGAAGCGCTCTACCAGGAATGAACAACAGCCCAGTGGCTTGTTCTATGGCGATTTACCACCCGGAGGCAGCCTCTTTTAGACCAGTGTGCTTTTCACAGAAGAAAACTTTCCTGAAGTATATCAGTCTGATCTCGCCAAGTAAGGTCAGTCCAGCCCCGAAATACCAGGAAATTCTCCTCTGAACAAGGAACATGACAACCCCAGACGATCGTTTCGGCCTCCTATGGGCCTCGTCAGTGAGGTGCAGCCACATTCCTCTAAGCACACTGGGCAAGGAGTCCACGTCTGGTTTCCCCCATCACCCATAGGGAGACTTCCCCAGGGTCATAATAATTTGCATACAAAGAGAGAAGCGCTCTACCAGGAACGAACAACAGCCCAGTGGCTTGTTCTATGGCGATTTACCACCCGGAGGCAGCCTCTTTTAGACCAGTGTGCTTTTCACAGAAGAAAACTTTCCTGAAGTATATCAGTCTGATCCCGCCAAGTAAGGTCAGTCCAGCCCCGAAATACCAGGAAATTCTCCTCTGAACAAGGAACATGACAACCCCAGACGATTGTTTCGGCCTCCTATGGGCCTCGTCAGTGAGGTGCAGCCACATTCCTCTAAGCACACTGGGCAAGGAGTCCACGTCTGGTTTCCCCCATCACCCATAGGGAGACTTCCCCAGGGTCATAATAATTTGCATACAAAGAGAGAAGCACTCTACCAGGAACGAACAACAGCCCAGTGGCTTGTTCTATGGCGATTTACCACCCGGAGGCAGCCTCTTTTAGACCAGTGTGCTTTTCACAGAAGAAAACTTTCCTGAAGTATATCAGTCTGATCCCGCCAAGTAAGGTCAGTCCAGCCCCGAAATACCAGGAAATTCTCCTCTGAACAAGGAACATGACAACCCCAGACGATCGTTTCGGCCTCCTATGGGCCTCGTCAGTGAGGTGCAGCCACATTCCTCTAAGCACACTGGGCAAGGAGTCCACGTCTGGTTTCCCCCATCACCCATAGGGAGACTTCCCCAGGGTCATAATAATTTGCATACAAAGAGAGAAGCGCTCTACCAGGAACGAACAACAGCCCAGTGGCTTGTTCTATGGCGATTTACCACCCGGAGGCAGCCTCTTTTAGACCAGTGTGCTTTTCACAGAAGAAAACTTTCCTGAAGTATATCAGTCTGATCCCGCCAAGTAAGGTCAGTGCAGCCCCGAAATACCAGGAAATTCTCCTCTGAACAAGGAACATGACAACCCCAGACGATCGTTTCGGCCTCCTATGGGCCTCGTCAGTGAGGTGCAGCCACATTCCTCTAAGCACACTGGGCAAGGAGTCCACGTCTGGTTTCCCCCATCACCCATAGGGAGACTTCCCCAGGGTCATAATAATTTGCATACAAAGAGAGAAGCGCTCTACCAGGAACGAACAACAGCCCAGTGGCTTGTTCTATGGCGATTTACCACCCGGAGGCAGCCTCTTTTAGACCAGTGTGCTTTTCACAGAAGAAAACTTTCCTGAAGTATATCAGTCTGATCCCGCCAAGTAAGGTCAGTCCAGCCCCAAAATACCAGGAAATTCTCCTCTGAACAAGGAACATGACAACCCCAGACGATCGTTTCGTAGATATATATATATATGCAAAACAGTCTGCCAGGAACGAACAGCAGCTTCAATAGCTTGTTCTATGGCTTGGTTACCACCTGGAAGTAGCTTTTTTCTGCCCAATTGTGGTTTTCACAGAGGAAAACTTTCCTGTAGTATATCAGTCTGATCCCGCCGACATAGTCAGCCCAGACCCGAAATACCAGGCAATTCTCCTCTGAACAAGGAAAACGACCTTCTCTGTCCCTCGTCAGTGAGGTGCAACCATATTTCTCTAAGCACATTGGGCAAGGAGTCCACGTCTGGTTTCCTCCATCACCCATAGGGAGACTATCCCCAGAAACATATTTACATATGCAAAACAGAAAGAGAAGCAATCTGCCAGGAATGAACAGCAGCTAGGTATATGTATATATTTTACCAAAAAGCATCATATATATATATACAAAACAAGGAAAGTGGAACAGTACTCCCAGACCGGACCGGGGACACATCACATGACCCCTAAACTATGCTAAAAGCAAACTGGAAGAGTCAGTTACCACATTTGGCCAAATGGGACAAGCTTAGGTACCACGATGAGGTCTCTTCCAAAACCTGGAACCCTAATACAGCCACACAAATGCAAGCTCACACACGGGTGCAAGCTCATATTCAAACAAAGTGGGAACTAGTCTGGGTTCACAGACTTTTGTAATCACCCTTAAGCACAAGCAAAACTTGTTGGTGAGTGCTGGACTTTTTTTTGTGTGTATTGTAATGTCTGCTTAGTCATTTTCCCTAGGGACTTGCTCCCAGGCTGGTCTGGGTCAAGACTGCATATGACTCTGAAGATAGTGCAGCTCTTTGAGAGTGCTATAGCACCATAGCTGAGCATAGTTTAGGGGTCATGTGGGAGTACTGTTCCACTTTCCTTATTTTGTATATACTGTATATATATATATATATATATATATATATATATATATATATATATATACATATATATATATATATATATATATATATATATATATATATATATATATATATATATATATATATATATATATATATATATATATATATATATATATATATATATATATATATATATATATATATACCGGTATATATATATGATGCTTTTTGGTAAAATATATACCTATACCTAGCTGCTGTTTATTCCTGGCAGATTGCTTCTCGTTCTGTTTTGCATATGTAAGTATGACTCCAGAGGTAGTGCAGCTCTTTGAGAGTGCTATAGCACCATATCTGAGCATCGTTAAGGGGTCATTTGATGTGTCCCCTGTCCAGTCTGGGAGTACTGTTCCACTTTCCTTGTTTTGCTTGTGCTTAAGGGTGATTACAAAAGTCTGTGATTCCTGACTAGTTCCCACTTTGTTTGAATATAAGCTTGCACTTTGTATGTGAGCCAGCATTTGTGTGGCTGTATTAGGGTCTCAGGTTTTGGAAGAGACCTTGATGTGGTACCTGGGCTTGTCCCATTTGGCCAAATGCAGTAACTGACTCTTCAAGTTTGCTTTTAAACTTAGCTGAGAGCTTGTGAGCGAGTGCTAGACTTTATTTTTGTGTGTATTGTAATGTCTGTTTAGTAATTTTCCCTAGGGAATTGCTCCCAGGCTGGTCTGGGCCAAGACTGCATGTGACTCTAGAGAAAGTGCAGCTCAGAGTGCCATAGCTGAGCATAGTTTAGGGGTCATGTGATGTGTCCCCTGTCCAGTCTGGGAGTACTGTTCCACTTTCCTTGTTTTGCTTTTGCTTAAGGGTGATTACAAAAGTTTGTGAACCCTGACTAGTTCCCAGTTTGTTTGATTATGAGCTTGCACTTGTATGGCTGTATTAGGGTCCCAAGTTTTGGAAGAGACCTTGACGTGGTACCTGGGCTTGTCCCATTTGGCCAAATGCGGTAACTGACTCTTCCAGTTTGCTTTTAAACTTAGCTGAGAGCTTGTGAGTGAGTGTTGGACTTTATTTGTGTGTGTATTGTAATATATATATATATATATAAAATATGGATTTATGAATAAATAGAACATATTCTTCTATGAGAAGAACATCGGAATGTGAACTATTAATATATCATATTGGGATAGTGCTCTTGGTTAAAAGTGATGATTTATTCCCGCTTTTCGTGCTCAATTAAAGTCTATGGAAGAATGTGTTAACGTGATCACGATATTGTAACTTCTGCCTTTTGTGTGATGGGTTACCCTGCGAGCGAAAATAAAAACTTTTTACTTTCAACTTATCAAATGTGAGCAAAAAGCCAAAGTCAGTGCAGTTACAGCGCAAGGGGGAGTGGGTGTCATATTTGAATAGTTAGCCATACATCCCTTTTAAATTCATATACATAGAAAACACTCTGGGATTTGAGTGTAAAACATCTTATGGCAGCTTGAATGGTTTTATTTCAACCCATTCGAAAAGCCGCAATTTAAGTTAGTAAAAATATTAAATAAATAAACATTATTTAAACTTATTATACATACTGTAAAATATTCTAAATAATCCATAGTATATATATATATATATATATATATATATATATATATATATATATATTTACAGTATGTATAATAACTTAAAATATATATATTTTTTTTATTCAATCATTTTTTATTGGGATTACAGATTAAACAGCATGACAGCATACAATACAGAATAACATATTGAATAAAAAGTAAGTCACATGTGTATTGTACTTGAACCCAGCAATTTTTACCTTTGTTTTAATTGGGGAAAAAGATAATGATAACATAAATAAGATAACATAGACATAAGGACTGAAAACAAATTATGGAGTAGGGAATAAAGAAAAGGAGAGGAGAGGGGACGAAGTAGGGAAGGATGGATGGGAAGGACAAAAACAAGACTTTTCACACTGGTCCCATAAATTTGTTATAATATAGGTCCAAAACAGGTCCAAATACATCTTGAACAAAGAAAGTAACAGGTACAATGAGATAAACATTACTAGCAAACGATTAGTTATTGTCTGGAAAGAACAACATTAGCGAGACCCATTGTCAAGTAACCCCTGCTCCCACAGAAAAAGAATGTCAGTAATAAAGTCTTGTTTGCGGATATAATAGTAGTACATTTTTTCAAGAGCTAAAATATGTTCTACCTCAGCCACCCACTGTGTATATGTAGGAATCGTTTGGGTCTTCCGCAGTCTCGGGATTAATCTTTTTGCGCAAGCCAACATTATTTGAAGTAGCTTTACACGATAGGCACAGTGAAGTGGTGGGAAAAGGTTAAGGAGAATGAGGCAAGGGTTGAGGGTTATATGTGTACCTAGGATTTTGTTGATGCAGTGCTCTAGTTGTGTCCAGAAGCCAGTAAGGAGTGGACAAGTCCCCCATATATGGGTCACGGTCCCAATATCTCCATAACGCCTCCAGCAACTGGAAGAAGCAGTTGAGTAAATATGTCGGAGACGGTGTGGCGTCAGGTACCAGCGGGCTAATATTTTATAGCTCATTTCAGAAATAAGCAGTGAAGTAGAGGCTGAATGGGATGCCCTTAAGCAGTGCTTCCAGTTGTCGTCGCTAATAATGTCTAGTATTTCTGCGTCCTATATTAGTAGATAAGCAGGTCGCTGAGCAGGGAAAGATCCCCTGAGCATTTTATATATGAGTGAGAGATGGGCTCTCCTAATTTCGGGATTTATGCATAGCTGCTCAAATGCCGTTAATGATCTCAGAACATTAAGTTTATGTGCACTATTGTTGATGGCATGTCTAATCTGTAGATACAAATACCAATTATGAAAGGGAGATCCTTGGTCATCATTTAGTGATACTCTGTCTTTGACTTCCCCGGAGTCCAGCAACAAATAAACGGGTAGATTACCTTGATATGTGTAATTACGTAATCCCACACATCAAGAGTGGCTTCAATATAGCTGTTATGATATGCTAAAGGTGGTCTATGTACTTTAGGAAGCAAGGGGATGTCTCTCATGTATTTTATCTCCAACAGAGAACTCTCAGTGTGGACCCACAAAGTAGTAGGGTGGGAGTGGTTCCAGGAGATCACTCTAGCTAAATGTACAGCCCTACAATACTTCAAGAGATAAGGGACATTAAGTCCTCAGTCTTCTTTGCTTAAATAAAGCGTATTTTGAGATACCCTAGGTTTTTTGTAAAACCAGATAAATGAATTGATCATTCTCTGCTGGGGACAAAGGTATGAGTCAGGCAGGGCCATCGGCAATGTCTGGAAAAAATACAAATACTTCGACACTATCATCATTTTAATAGTATTTGTTCTTCCCATCCAGGACAGATGCCCCTGCCTATGCCAGGTTTCAAGTAGAGCCTTAACTGAATGTTGGAGAGAGATATAATTAACCCCGGTAAAGGTCCTGGACATCCTTGGTAATCATTAATCCTAAATACTTAATCTTGTCAGTAATCCTAAATGCTGTATTGTGTGCTATAAAGTCAACCTCTTGTGGTGGCGTGTTAAGCAGCATTATTCCTGATTTCTCCATATTAATGGAGAAATTAGATACTTGTCCATAGGTTTCTAGAGTCTGTATCAGGGCGGGGAGGGTAGTAGAGGGAGACCGGAGGGTGAGGATCACATTGTTCGAGAACAGCAGACATTTTTGGGCTATGTTTTGGTATTGTATACCGAGGATACTTGAATTTTCCCTAATCTGTATAGCCAGGATCTCAACTGTAATTGCAAATAATAATGGTGATAGCGGACAGCCTTGACGGGTTCATTATAGGGAAGGGTTGTGAAACAGTGCCATTTATTCAGACTCTCGCTCGAGGTCCCGAATATAGAGCTTGAATTCTAGAAAGAAATGTTTTGGAGAAACCAAACTTCCACAGGGCCCCCCACATAAAGTGCCAGTCGACCCTGTCAAAGGCCTTCTCTGTGTCGGTCGAAAGGAGAGTAAGAGGGGTCTTATTATCATGAGTGGCCTGCAGAGAATGTAAGACTCTAACGGTATTGTCCTTTGCCTCCCTCCCTCTGACAAATCCCACTTGATCTGGGTGTATAATATTTGGCAAAATGGTATTCATACGGTTTGCAAGTATTTTTGCGTATATTTTTAAATCAATATTTATCAGTGAGATAGGCCTATAGTTCCCCGCTTGGGTGCAAGGTTTGTCGGCTTTTGGAATAACCGTGATGATGGCTTCCAGTAGGGGTCGAGAGAAAGCCTCACCTTTATCTATTGAAATAAATAGCATGTGTAGTGGTGGACCCAGTTGAGAATGTAAAAGTTGGTAGAATTTAGCTGTTATACCATCCAGTCCGGGGGATTTGCCATTCTAGAGCGCTTTAATAGTATTTTTGATTTCTTGGAGGGTTATAGGGGAAGCTAACAAATGTCTATCCTCATCTGAAATTTTCGGAGTATCTAGGGTATCTAGATATTTTTCAATATTACTAAGTTTGTCGCGAGACATATTCAGATTAATATTATAAAGTTTGGAATAATAGGAAACGAAAGTATCCATAATGTCTTCATTTTTGCTAACCAGCCGACCCGATGGGTGTGTGATGGATCTAATGAATGAGGTGTACCTTTGCTTTTTAAGTGACCTAGCCAGAAGATGACCCACCTTATTACTTTCAGCAAAGAATTTTGCTTTAGTAGTAAGAGCTCTCAGATGAGCGTTTTGAATCAGAAACTTGTTGAGGTTATCTCTCGCTATGGAGAGATTCAATAATTTTTGGGTAGAAGACGGGTCTGTCCTGTGGATAGCCTCTACTGTATTTAAGGTATTTGTTAAAGAGGTAAATTGGGCCGATTTGAGCTTCCATTGTATAGCGGAATGTTTAATCAAGTATCGCCGAATATAGCATTTATATGCCTCCCAATTGTTTGCAGCAGATGTGTCCTCAGGTTTATTAATAAGAAAATACTCATCAGATGCCTTAATTAACTCCTCCAGTGTGTGCTGGTTTGTCAAAATGACATCATTAAGTCTCCAATTTTAAGTGTTCCTGGGCCTGGAAGGCCAGTTAAAAGAAGTAAGAACCATGCTATGGTCAGACCAGGGTGTATGAGATATTCTAGAGTGAATTACACTAGTTAAGAATGTCTGGCTACACAATATATAATCCAATCGCGAGTATGAATGTTGGGGATGGGAGAGATTAGTTATTCTCCAAGTATCAAATAAAGAAATAGATTGTAGTATAGCACAGTTGGCTTTCAATAGATTATTCCGAAGGTATGATTTCCTAGTGGAAGTATTCACAGGATTCATAGGGAAATTAAAATCACCGCTCAGTATCACTGGGCCTTTTGAGATGTCTAATAAAATGTTAGTTACAGATTTGTAGAAAGAGGGTGTGGGCCTAATTGGGGCATAAATGTTTGCTAAAGTAATCGGGCTGCCGTAACAAAGCCCAACTAAAATCAAAACTCTACCCTCTCTGTCCGAATGTTTCTGTAGAAATTCAAATGGAACATTGTGCTTATAGATATGCAAACGCCATTCTTCCTATGTGGTCCTGAACTTAGGAAATGTTGGTCATAATACCTCATAGCTAACTTGGGTTCATTGCGTTTCCTAAAATGAGTCTCCTGCGTCATGATTATATCAATGTTCTTTTTGTAGAAGTCATAATATGCTATTGAGCGTTTCTCAGCTGATAGGAAACCTTTGACATTTTGGCTTGCTATTGTCAAGGTGCTCATGTCAGAGCCTTAAGTTAGAGAGTTAAGGTCGTGTATCACTTGCTTCCTCTATAGGGCCTGTATGTCTACAGTTGGACAAAAAACTATCAGTGTGAGTCTTCAGGAAAGGTTAGGGAATGGAGAATGGGAAGGGGAGGGAAAGGATGGGAAAGGAAAAGGGTGTAATCTAGCGGTCAATATATGTTAAGTCGTAGCAGTCTAATCCTCACAATTAAGTCAGGGAGAAGAAGCAAAGATTGCAAAAAGTACAAAACTTACAAACGTATAACACCCCTTATAACACAAGGGGCTAGTTAACATACCGGGTGCATGTGTAAATTGTAATGTCATTCAGCCATGGTTGAAACAAAACTATTTGCATACATAAATGGATACAAATTAAAATTAGGATTTATTGGGAATGCGGGAACCTGAAACTCTCCTGCCATATCCATCGATACGATAACCTGTACAGCCAGGGCCCAAGAATGTAACAGGCAGCGAGGGATATCAAGAAGGAGCATTCACCCCAGACCACCGCATTCCAATCAGTGACAAATAAGTCTACATACATATAAATAACAAGCAGTGATATGATATAGACGGAGCCTACACTTCTAGTTAGAAACTTTAATAGTAACCAGAGTCATTGCAGCAGCAACCTAGCCCAAATGTGTGCACTCGATCAACACCACCCACAACCCACAGGCAAAAGGCCTGGGAGGAAATGTGATTCAGAACAAAAGTGAACCGCGCAGATCGAGGGCACATAGGCTTACGTCAATACCAAAGAAGACAGTAACATTCAGGAGCATCCCTTAAAATTAAACACTCAAAAACCAACCTGATAAACCACACAAAAAATATTAACCCTCCATTTCACAAACATGGTAAATGAGCGACAGCTATTAAAGCTCAATTGAATTACCAGGACAATCTGTACTGCATCAAAAAGTGACATTAATCAGCACCAACATATGTTGTAATTTAGCCATGTATTTTCGCTCAGCACCGTTCAAGTCCAACAAATAGCAGGGCCCAGGTAACATCTTGGCCCACTGCAAAAGTGAACTGTACAGACGAAGGCACATAGGCTCATAACCTTACATAACAAAAGAATTACATAAATGTAGCTTTAGTAAGTAAATATATACATAGAAGGTGACATTCACTTATGGCAAACATTTGGTGGGTACTTTAGAACATAACCTCATTTTAACAGCTAAAGTACAACTAAACAGTATCCTCAATTAACGTTGTATAAAATAACGTTGATTATACTTGCCACAGTCCATTAACGTCCTAATGTCCATCATAGGAATAGATAATGTGAAGTCTACCATTACCCCACACTACCTTGACAGCCTGAGGCTGCAAGTGGATGAAACATCTGCCTAGAGCCAATTACAGTCAACCTGGGTGTTCAGATTCATGGTCTGCTGGACCGGCCTGCCTTCATTTGGGTAGGTTAGTTGATGTTTACGGCCCAGGTCGTCTCTGTGGTTTTGAAGCAGACCGCCCCAGCCAGAGACTTTGTGGGTGATGCATGGTTTCTTTAGTCGGAGGCAAAATGCCCATCACATTACAGAATTTATCAATGTCAGAGATTGCAAGACATTCACATCGATTGCCATTCTTTGTAGTAATTACTGAGGCAGGGAATCCCCATCTATAAGGGATTTTTAGCTGTCTTAGATGAGCAGTTAGTACAGAGAAGTCTCTCCATTTTGCAGAGTTCTCAGGGATAAGTCCTGAAAAATTTGTATACGGCTGCCCTGAAACATCACAGCCTGTTGTTTCCTGGCCAGATTGTATATGTCTTCACAATGTTGATAATTCTGAAAACATACAATAATATCTCTGGGTGGGAGATCTGCAGCTGGTTTTGGGCGCATAGCTCTATAAGCCCTATCCAAGATGATGTTGGACATTTCCATATAAGCAGCGCCCGCCATTTCCATAAAAAGGGCTTGTAGGTAATCCCGGATTTCATTGTTCAGCACAGTCTCTGGGACACCCATGAACTGCAGATTATTGCGCCTCGTTCGATTCTTGAGGTCATCTAATTTGTCTTCCAGATCTCCAATCTGCTGCTGTTGGTGCGTCACTTTAGAAGACATCTCTGCCATCCTTTGAGAAAACACATATTCATGTTCTTCCAATAAATCAACTCTTTTTTCAGATCTGCACACTCAGCTTTTATGCAAGACTTGACGTGGTCAATCAAAGCTTCCATAGCTCTGTAAGTAATAGGGGGTTCATCCTCTGCGCCAGCAACCACTGGAGATGGGCTTCTCGAAGTATCAGATCCATCTTCCACATCACCTGCAGTTCGGGATTACAGAGGGGTTAGTCTCAGGCTTGTGTTTAGATTTTTTTTTTTTTTTTTTATACCAAAGACAAAGAAGGTTATTACATTCTCGGATGCCAAAAGCAGATGTCACAGCGAGTATACACAATATATAAATACATATTTAAATAAGAAAAAAAGCTATATAGGTCAAAAGAAGAAAGAGTGCCCTTACATCGTTTCAATCAATCAAAGTTATTTAGGGCACATATATTTGTGTCAGCTAAAATGGGAATAAAACCTAAAAATTGCATAAGGTAACCAGATAACCTTTATAGAATAGCTAGTTTTTCTTTGCCTCTGGGTTTTTCCCCCTTATCTCCCCCCCCCCCTATTAAGACACAGCGCATCCACCCAGACCACAAAAGAGAAAAAAAACAAAAAACAAAAAAAAACAACGAAACAAAAAAACAAAAAAAAAAACAAAGAGAGAAGAAAAAAGAAGAAAAAAAAAAAAAGGAAAAAAAATGAAACTGGTCCTCCCTACTCCCCTCCCCCCAATTCCCCCCCCCAGACCACCTCACTCCGCATCTGAAACCCAATTTCCCGGGAAGCGGCCCGCCAAGATATTCATCTGAACAAATTCAGAATTTCTAAATGGTTTGATTAGTTTTTTTTGTTGTAATGAAGGTAGAGATCTTACAAAGGGTTCCCATTTTTTTAAAAATACTTCTAAGTATTTATCTTGTGGGTATGGAACGTTAAACTGTTCTGTTATGAATTGGTTACATAGAGCCATTTTAAATTGGGCCATAGTGGGCGCAGAGGATGCCTTCCATGATTTAAAAATGAGAATACGTGCTGTTAATATAATAGTGTTTATCAGGCTGTAGTTCTTAGTGATACCCTGGAATTTTACAAGGAAGAAGATTTCAATTGGGGAAAATTTGTGGTCCAGTTTCAGACCCGCCGTCATCCAAAATGTGATTTTTCCCCAATATTGACATATTTTAGGGCAGCTCCATAAACAGTGAAATAGGTCAGATCCTATAGAGGAACATCTGGGGCAGAGCACCTTTGTTTTGTACCACTTAGAGAGGACCGCTGGTGTAAGGTATCTCTGCAACCCTATTTTTATCTGTGACTCCCTCCAGGTTGTCGGAACCCAATTCTGTTGGATTATTTTAAAGCTCCCAACAATGCACTCCTCGTCAATTTCTGGAAATACTGTAGACCACCTGGCAACCATTTCGTTAATTTGCAGGTTTGATGCTTTCTGATTTAGCATTAAATATAGAGAGGAGATAGCATATATTCCTGCCGTGTACATAGTAATCCTAGGCTGTAATTCCCCCATAGTCCAATTGTCCCCATGTTTTGTGCTCAGTTCCCTGAGAAAATGCCTAACTTGTAGGTAGGCATAGAACTCTCGCGCCCCCAACGCATACCGTGTCGCAAGTTCTTGAAATGCCACTGGATGCCCTTCTGTATCTCGAATTTGACTCAGGGTCTGAAGGCCCTTTGCCTCCCATTGTCTGAATATCTGATTATAGAGGCCGGGACTAAACTCTGGATTACCCGTTATGGGTACATATTGTGAAACATAAGGGGAGATTCCCACTTCTGTACACAGTCTTTGCCAGGCCGTGATGACATTCTTAAAGGTGCATAGATAGAATATATTGGAAGGCAAAGACGTAAGAGGGCAATGCAGAAGAGCCTTTAAATGGAAGGGAACTACCGCCTGAGACTCCCAAAAAAAAGATGTAATCTGCTCCTTCTCAGTTAGCCAATCTAGCGCGAATCTAGCTATAATAACCAGATTATATATCTGGATATTAGGAAGCGCCAAGCCAGCCGCTGACTTGGAATTCATAAGTTTAAGAGAGGCAATCCGTGGTCTCTTGCCGTTCCATAGAAACTTGGAGCAGGCTTTATTATATATGGTAATATCTTTTTTATGCAAAAACCACGGGATATGTTGTAGTACATAAAGAAGTTTTGGGAAGATAACTGATTTAATCAGGTTCACCCGAGCAGTTAACGAGATAGGTAACCTAGCCCATTCCTCGAGCTTTTTCTTGCATGAGTCCAGTACCATCTTATGATTTGATCTATACCATTCTTCTGGGTTTCTGGATAAATGCAAGCCCAGGTATGTAATCTGAGAAACCTCTTGAAAAGGATGTTGCACATGTGGTGGCGAGTTCTTATGTATCCACATTAATTCTGATTTGGAGGTATTGATCCTAAATCCAGATATTTCCCCAAACTCTTGGGTAATACTCTGTTAAATAGGCAGAGATACTTTAAGATCAGATAGAAATAATAAGAGATTGTCCGCATATAGGAGAAGCACCATCTTCTCGTCCGCCCACGGAATCCCCTCCAATTCTTGTCGTAATCGGATAGCTAAGGGTTCTATACAGAGATTAAAAAGGAAGGGTGAAAGTGGGCACCCCTGTCTGGTGCCTCTATATAGATCAAATCGTTGTGTGGAAATGTTGTTAACAATCACCGCTGAAGAAGGGGTACTATAGATTAAGCGTATATAGTTGTTGAAGAATCCTGTGAACCCAAATCGTTCCAGCACATGGAAGAGATGATCCCAACTGACCCTATCAAAGGCCTTCTCGGCATCGACCGTTAGAATAGCCTTATCTATACTATCCTCAGATTCTGTAGATTTATATTTATTCCAGAAAGACTCGATCAAAATCAGAAGTTTCCTCATGTTCTTTACGGGGTTGCGTCCAGGCATGAAGCCGGATTGATTCTCATGTATTAGCTCACCCATAAAGGGCTTTAATCGTGAGGCTATAATAGCTGCTAATAACTTATAGTCAGTGTTCAGGACCGAAATAGGTCTAAAGGAGCTCGGTAGCTCAGGGTCCTTGCCCTTTTTCAGAATCAGCGAAATATTTGCAGAGGCAAAAAGAGAAGAACATCAAGTGTTCTCAGAGAAATAAAAGTTAAAAAGCTTTAGTAATATACCCATCAACTGAGGCTGTAAGATTCTATAATATTCGATAGGGAGAGCGTCTGGACTGGCCGCTTTGTTAGGTTTCGCGTTCTTAATTGCCCATGAAATTTCTTCTTCAGTAATGGGAGCGTTAATAGTGTCTCTAGCCTCTGTAGCTAAGCATGGTACTTTAACCTTACTCCAGAATGTCTCTTTCTTATCTAAATTGGGGGAGTCTTGGCTATACAAGGTCTGAAAGAATTCGGAGAACGCTTTTTCAATATCGACGTGCCTCGTGTATCTCTTGTCTCCAAGCTTAATAGCGGTGATGGCACGTTTAGGAGAGAAGTTAGCTAACCTTGCTAAGAACTTCGCCGATCTACCTGTGAAGCCCCCGTATCTGGCTTTCATTCTAATTTCTTCCTGGGCACTAACCTGTTTCATATGTGTGTCTCGGAGTGTTTTCGCTGTGGTGTAAGCCTCCCAGCTTTCTCTAGTATGTCTACTGATATAAGATCTATAGGTATTCTTAACTCGATTGGCTAATTGTCTAGCCACTAGATTGCAGCGTTTTGACCAATAGAATGTATAAGATTTAATCTCTCCACGCATAACAGCCTTAGAAGCTTCCCAAAATATCTCAATTTTATCTATATAATTACCATTATTATTAAGGTATTCCGCCCACTTTAAACGTAAATGCTGCTGAAATTGGATGTTATTGCATAGATATCTAGGGAAAGAAATATGGTTCGCCCCCGGCCGCTTCTGTTCAGTATCGAGCTTTAGTGTTATGACAGCGTGGTCAGAGATAACAATGTCTTCGATTCCAGTAGACCAGTTCCGGCTAAGCATTGTTTCTGATGTCAGGAAATAGTCTAGCCGGGAGAATGAGCGCTGGACATGGGATACACACGAATACGTACGATCATCCGGATTTTGTATGCGCCATAGATCAACCAAACCCAAATGAGAACAAAGCTTCTGGAATATCCGAACTTTTCTGCTTCTGCTATTTAATGCTCTTTTATTAGAGCTATCTAGAATGGGGTCAGCTAATAGATTAAGATCTCCAGCTAGGCTTGTGTTTAGATTTATCTGCTTGTTTAAAAAAGGTATTCAGATCATCTTGAGAGTTTTGTGGTGCCTTTTGTGTCTTATCGTGCTTTGTTAATCGCCTCTGTGACATCTTAAAAATCGGCTGATGGCAATGTAATGTAAGAAGATAGAGGCGTAGCTGTGATAGCCATAGACTTCTGGTAGGGACTCTCAGCGTATGTTCCACACTCCCCAGGGAAATTGCCCTCACAGAGCGATCACGGGAAAGGGGATGTTATGTCAAACAGCGGGAAATGGAAGGGGAGTGTGAAGATCGTTACAGGAGTGGGTATATGTTGTGAGTATTCTCTAAGGGAAAATAGGTTTCAATGTAAAGTCAGCCAGCTGTGGCCAGGTGCAGAATAGGAAGTCAAAGTGAAGTAGTTAATTAATCATCTTAGAAGCCCATGAAACAAAACAGATGTCATACGTTCCATGGCATATCTTAGTATTTGTTGTGGTGTAGCTGGTAGGTCAAAGTAAAGGCAAAGAAAGGGTTCATCAACCTTATCTTCAACTAACATATAGCAATCAAAGTTTCTTTTTATTATTGTAAGTCAGAGTCCAAGAAAAGGGGTCTAGGAACATGCTATGTTAACCCAATGGGCAATTCAGAAATATGATGCAGCTTATTGTAATTCAAAAACCTTTCCACATGTATCTCACATGCCCAGATTGAAGGATAGCTGGTAAACTCCGGTCTCAGGGGATGAAAGACTGAGTCAATCAATACATAACTCAATTAAAGCCCAGTTTCTGAGTGTCGGTACAAATTTCAACACTGGTCTTACATAGTGTGTGTTCTTAGTCTTATGGCAGAACGGAAGGTATAGTATAATGATGTGCAGAAGGATATGGCATCTGTGCTGAATAGAGATGCGTCATCTATAGAATAAAATAAATGAAACAATCTACTCACTTACACTCCACCAGGCAATTACAAGGTGTCCCAGGATTATCGCAGTAGAAATACTGCAGTAGAGATAATGTCCTTCACTCTGTATTCACCTTATGTGAGCTGGATTGGAAAACCTGCTATTTGCGCTCCGGAGCGGAGCCCCGACCCTCCGGAGCATGGTTGACAGATCCGTTGAACACACAGGTCAATAAAACAGTAGTAGTCCAGGTACCAAACAGACCATCTAGACTCCACAACCAGCAAGTTTCACACTTCAGAGTAGATTGTGATGACTGGGCTCCGATGGCAAATTAGCCATTACAGACACTGCGTCACTGCAGTTAGGACTCGTTTAAGCTCCGTCAGAGATTTCTCTGCTCAGACAGTTATAAATAGCCGATTGGCTGATAGAATTCTATCAGCCAATCGGAATTAAGGTAGAAAAAATCCTATTGGCTGATGCAATCAGCCAATAGGATTGAACTTCAATCCTATTGGCTGATCCAATCAGCCAATAGGATCGAGCTCGCATTCTATTGGCTGATTGGAACAGACAATAGAATTAGTAAAGCAATAGGTATAGAAGGCGCTAAAAAGCAGTAGGATTTATAGATATGTGGTATCACTATGTGTCAAATAGATCGATGTCACCTTATATAAAATATAAAATAGATAAATGAACCAATACTAGTATAAAATATATCAATTTTAATCAATATAAAAATCAATCAGAGTATAACTAAAACCCATCAATGGTTAAAATCCAAAATTCAGATAAAAGATAAAAAATCTCTTAAACAGCTAAAACATGTATGTTTTATTACCAGATAAACATTCACACTGCTCATTCAACAATACAATCTCTCAGACTCTTATTGCACATAACAGACTATATAAATGCCAGTATCACAAGTGTCCAGCTGATACTTTCTCTTATGGGGATCCCCAACTTCGATTCTTATAGATTCGGAAGTCAATATGGGCTAAATTTGCAGTTCTCCAACACAAGTTACTAGTATGTGTGCCCCCGGATGTCAGCGTCCTCGCTTTACCTTCAGTAGCTCTTTTTCAATATGGCTACAGATCAAAGTGGTTTATCTCATTCCCTTACCGCTGTATTAGTGATTGGAACAGTCAATGATACTGAATGGAGCTGGGAGGCTCTCTTACCTCCTCTAAGTGTCTACTTGTCAGCCTCCTCACCTGACCCGACACTATGGCTTCTCCTTCGGTTCCTGTCTTTCAGATTTCTGTGAGTGACGTCACCCAGTTCCCGGATCCTAGGTGACTACTTGCGCATGTAATTTCCACGGATGTATCCAGACGATCCTCTGCACTTCAGTACACCAGGGTACGCAGAGTTCAGCTTAGCTGCAAAATGTCAAACAGCCCACAGTAAATGGCAGGAAAAGTCCTCTACGCATTTCAACCCCTTTCAGGGTCTTTATCAAGATACCACTTCCTGCATCCTCTGTCCTTAAATACTCTCTCTATACAGGTGATTCGCTGTTGCTCCAATACCTTTTCAGCAGGTAAGTATTTCCTTAATTTGTTCAGGAGCTCCAAGTGTTTTTGTAATCCAGTGTAGCAGTTATACAGCATGAAACAGCTCTGGGAACCCTCTGTGTGTGATGGGAAGAAAAGCCGCCAAGCTCCTCTCCCCTGCAAACTCTGGAATTCCACCCTCAGCTGTGTGATGTCCGTTTGATGCTTCAGTGTTTCCTGGAGTACGGTGTTTTAGCGCCTTCTATACCTATTGCTTTACTAATTTATATCTTTTGAATTGTCTAGGGAGGAGACAATTACCATAGCTAGGCATAGTAGGATTGGTCTAGCGCTGTACCCTATCTATTTTTGTTATAACAGACAATAGAATGCCAGCTCAATCCTATTGGCTGATTGCATCAGCCAATAGGATTTTTTCTACCTTATTTAGAATTCTATCAGCCAATCGGAATCTAAGGGATGCCATCTTGGATTACTTCACTTAAAGAAACATTCATTCTGAAGAAGCCGTCGATTGAAGAGGATGCTCCGCGCCGGATGTCTTGAAGATGAAGCCGCTCCGCGTTGGAAGGATGAAGATAGAAGATGCCGTCTGGATGAAGACTTCTGCCCGTCTGGAGGACCACTTCTGCCCGTCTGGAGGACCACTTCTGCCAGCTTTCTTGAGGACATCTTGCCGCTTGGATGAAGACTTCTCTAGGTAAGTGAATCTTCGGGGGTTAGTGGTAGGATTTTTTTAAGGGTGTATTGGGTGGGTTTATTTTTTAGGTTAGGGCTTTGGGCAGCAATAGAGCTAAATGCCCTTTTAAGGTCAATGCCCATCCAAATGCCCTTTTCAGGGCAATGGGGAGCTTAGGTTTTTTAGTTAGGCTTTTATTTGGGGGGTTGGTTGTGTGGGTGGTGGGTTTTACTGTTGGCGGGTTGTTTGTATTTTTTTTTTTACAGGTAAAAGAGGTGATTTCTTTGGGGCAATGCCCCACAAAAGGCCCTATTAAGGGCTATTGGTAGTTAAGCTTAGGCTAGGTTTTTTTTTATTTTGGGTGGGCTTTTTTATTTTGATATTAGGGCTATTAGATTAGGTGTAATTAGTTTAAAGATCTTGCAATTTGTTTTTTATTTTCTGTAATTTAGTGTTTAGTTTTTTTTGGTAATTTAGCAAATTTTATTTAATTTATTTAATTGTATTTAATGTAGGAAATTTATTTAATTGTAGTGTATGTAGTGTAGTGTTAGGTGTTATTGTAACTTAGGTTAGGTTTTATCTTACAGGTAAATTTGTATTTATTTTAGCTAGGTAGTTATTAAATAGTTAATAACTATTTAGTAACTATTCTACCTAGTTAAAATAAATACAAACTTGCCTGTAAAATAAAAATAAACCCTAAGCTAGCTACAATGTAACTATTAGTTATATTGTAGCTAGCTTAGGGTTTATTTTACAGGTAAGTATTTAGTTTTAAATAGGAGTAATTTAGTTAATGATAGTAATTTTATATAGATTTATTTAAATTATATTTAAGTTAGGGGGTGGTAGGGTTAGGTTAGACTTGGGTTTAGGGGTTAATACATTTAGAATAGTGGCGGCAATGTTGGGGCGGCAGATTAAGGGTTAATAAATATAGGTAGGTTGCGGCGACATTGGGGGAGGGAGATTAGGGGTAATAAATATAATGTAGGTGTCGGCGATGTTGGGGGCAGCAGATTAGGGGTTTATAAGTATAATGTAGGTAGCGGCGATGTCCGTAGTGGCAGATTTGGGGTTAATAAGTATAACAAAAAAGAAAAAATGCAGGAGCACTACAGCTAAAGGTGATTTTAGATAAAGGATTAAATAACCAGTGGTAAACAAATAGAACACGATCCAGGATAGGAGAGGATATTAATAAAATTAAAATTAGGTGTAAACTAAATACCAGTGATAATAGATAAAATTAAAAAACAGAAGCTTACTAATTACATAAAAGTAACATAGATTTATTAGTGAACATCTGCAATAGGTAATCTTACTATAAAAAACGGACGTCTCCGTAATAAAAAACTAGGTTGCCACCATATAAAAAATAAAAATGTACTTGCACAATCGGGTCCGTGATGATACTTCTTAAATCGTTATTGAACAAGTCCAAAATCACAAAGGGATAGTCCAAACAAAAGTTGGTTTGCTAGCAAACAAAGGCTTACCCCGGTCTGTGTATATTCGGTATCCTCCGTGAGTGGATTACAGCCGTTTACGGGATGACGTCACCTATATGGGCGCTGTCCAAAGTAAGCCTCCTGATTGGTTCAGATTACAGATCAGCTAGTAATGGTAATCGTTGAATCCTCCAGCTGTAATATGTCAATTTTCCAGCAAGTGGTATCTGCTCTTAGTGCCAAGCAGCACGCAGAATATAAGAAATATAGAACACTTGGTGAACTTGGTATACGGGTTCTGCAGCAATTTATCAGAGGATCGGCAGTCCCAAAGTGTAATAGCAGTGATGTTTAAAGTTGGCTAACCGTGTTAGCAATTTTCACACTCCTCGATTATGAATGTTGTAGCTCCAGCTACACACAAATTACAGTCAATAATAGTTGCAACACATCAACGCGTTTCTCCCTCTTCAGTACTTTTTCAAGATCTTATGGGACTCATAGGTTTGTTCAGGAGCTTGGTGATATCACCCTGCGCTCACTGGTCTAATCCTTTTTGCCGTTAATAAGTATAATGCAGGTGTCGGCAATGTCGGGGTGGCAGATTAGGGGTTAATAAGTATAATGCAGGTGTCGACGATGTCGGGGGCGGCAGATTAGGGGTTAATAAGTGTAAGATTAGGGGTGTTTAGATTCGGGGTTCATGTTATGGTGTTAGGTGTAAACATAACTTTAGTTTCCCCATAGGAATCAGTGGGGCTGCATTACTGAGTTTTACGCTGCTTTTTTGCAGGTGTTAGACTTTTTCTCAGCCGGCTCTACCCATTAATGTCTATGGGGAAATCGTGCACGAGCACGTATAACCAGCTCACCGCTCACTTAAGCAACGCTGGTATTGGAGTGTGGTATGGAGCACAATTTTGCTCTACGCTCACTTCTTGCCTTTTAACGTTGGGTTTATAAAAACCTGTAATACCAGCGCTGCAGGGAAGAGAGCGGTGAGAAAAAACTGCACGTTAGCACCGCACAGCTCATAACGCAAGACTCGTAATCTAGCCATATGTTTTTATCATTAAAAGATATAGTATATATATGATGCTGTTCATGTAAAATACATATCTATACCTAATCTATTAGAATATATATACAAACAGTACTGTGCAAAGATCTTAGGCTAACATTAGCTATGTTGTTTTAGCAATGGTATAATGACCATATATAATTATTTTTCAGTCTCTTTATTAGAATACAACCAGAAAATACAGGGTATTTGTATGCAGTATTAAAAAAACTGAATAAAATCTGAAAAAAATTCTTCTATAGGCTAAAGTGGCAACTATTTAGTATAACCTCCCCTTACACTTGAGCAATAGCAGAAACCTGGCTCTCGTAAAACCTAAATGGAATGGAACCCTAATTAATGTCATTGCTAACACCTGTATTTGTCCTATCATTTCTTGTCAAAATGACTGCTGTGAAAAATGTCTATTACACCAAGTTTGGGCAAGACGAGCATTACATACACATGTGGTATGAGTTTAATTTATTGTAAGCTTGCTAATAAGACCAACATTCAATCACATCATTCCATTCAAAATGCCAAAGATCACAGAAATTGATAGACATAAAATCATACTTTTGCATCTGCATGGCTACTCTCAAATGGAAATCAGCAAACAAACTGGATACTCTAGATGTGGTATTTAAGCTGTAACAAAGAAATTTGAACAATCAGGAGAGGTCAAGGACAAAAAAAGGACTGGATGGCCAAGAAAATTTGATTAGATGTTTCTCAGAGTTTCTTCTTTGAGAGATCGGATGAAGTCCAGTAAGGACCTGGCTCAGCATCTGGCAGCTTCATTGGGATGCCATGTTGACCCTTCTACAGTCTGAAGAAGCTTGATTAGGAATGGTCTTTGTGGAAGGGTAGCAGCCAAGAAACCACTTTTTCAGAAGCGGAACAGGGTGAAAAGGCTAAGATATGCCAAAGTTTACAAAGATTGGAATGACGATCAGTGGAATAGAGTATTCAGGAGTAACAAATCCAAATATGATATTTTTGAGTGCAGTCGTCGACAATATGTGAGAAGAAGAGAGATGGAAAAATGAGTGCTTACAGCCTTCAGTGAAACATGGTGGAGGGTCTGTCCTGGTTTGGGGCTGCATTTTTGCCAGTGGTGTTAGCGATATTGTCCGAATTGATGGGATCATGAATGCTGCCATTTCTTCTGGAAAGCACCTGATTGGGAATGGTCTATTTTTTCAGCATTATAACGATCCTAAGCACAATGCTAATGCAGTGAAATAATATTTGCAGAAAAATTATTTTTTATCAGACAGTGTTTTTATGAGTGTAACTGTACTTTTACATGTATTTATGTTGTGTTTAAGACAACTTTTTTCTTTCTTCCCCTACCCTTTACGCAAGCCCTGAAGTTGGGTTAACCTGACGAGCGTACATCCCAATTTTGCTCAAGTGAACGCGTTTACATTCAACTAGTGCATAAAGCTGAGTAAGTGTGGCAATCGTAAGCAAGCTAATACAAGCTTTACAAATGGGAAGGGGGCAAATAAATTCAAGAGAATCCAGAGCTAAGGCCAAGTTTTATTACTGTAATCATATATAACAGTATTAACACATGTTCCTGTAACTACTTTTGAAAAATCAATAAAAATTCAAAGTTAATAAATAAAGCAAAGGCCATTTTGTAATCCAGGTCAATGGCATTTTTCACACACACCTGCAAAAACATGCCAAGCTGAGACCCTCTACTGCACTCACAGCTTGTTTGAGCAGAAACTGTGCAAATATGTGGCCCAAGGTTATTTTGCTTCAGGATTCAAAGCTATTTAAATAATACTTTATCAGAAGAACCTGTTTTGTAATATCATTTAGACAATTGTAGTAAAAAAATAGAAGTATTTACTGTATATATATATATATATATATATATATATATATATATATATATATATATATTATTTATATATATATATATATATATATATATATATATATATATATATATATATATATATATATATATATATATATATATATATATATATATATATATATATATATATATATATATATATATATATACTGTATATATAATATATATTTATTTATAAAATATTTTACCAGGAAGGATACATTGAGATTTCTCTCATTTTCAAGTATGTCCTGGGTCCACAAAACATTGCATTGATACAATAGGATACAATAAAATACAAAAACAATATTAATACATAATATATGCAAAATTTAACATAGAACAGGTAGGAAATATATAATCAACCATGACAGGTGCATTCTGTTTTGAGATATGTATAGAGGGATCTCTTAAAGGATTTTAAGCTTGGGGAAGGTTTGAAAGTCTGCGGGAGGTCGTTCCATAATTGTGGTGCTCTCTAGGAAAAGGAGGATCGAGCTGCTTTCTTTTTGTATGGGGGCAAACTAAATAATGTGCTGGTACTGGATCGGAGGTTATGGGAGGTGGGAATAGATGGGGAGGGTTCAAAATTCCCACTAGTCTTTGGCGAGTGGAAATGTAATGGTGGCGAGTGAAAGTTAGTTAGTGAATGTTGAGTCTGAAGTCTGGTCGGTGTTGTAAGTAGCAAAGTTGGCAACATTGTATTTGCAGAATGTACATTCCTATTGAAGCACTGACAAACATTTTGGGCTATGTGCTAAAACTATTATCTAAAAATGGATATTATATAGCCATGGAAGTGCAATGATATGTTATTCATCTAGAGCTGTAGGGAACCCATTATTACTTATACTGTTACCTCTTAAAGGGTAAACGGGGCAGGGAGAGAAATTGAAGAGGAAAAGTGAAAGTGGAGAAGAAAGCAGAGTTAAAGGGCCAGTACACATAGAAAATAATGTTATATAATTCTGCACATAAACTAATATAACATTATATTAGTGCTAGATTTTTATAACCTAATATTTCATGTTTCTAACTGCTATAACATATCTTTGTTGATATATTACTGTATGTAGCATTATTTAATTTATTATGGTATAAAATAAAAACAATATTACAAAATGTTTACCGATGGCTAAACATATGCAAAGAGGGGGTGACGTAGTGGGTGTGGATAGAAGTGGCGAGTAAGATTTTGTCCTGGCTAGTAGCTTAGGGCTTTTAAATTTTGAGCCCTCTAATGTATATATATGTATATATATATATATATATACTAGTACTAAAGCCCGTGTACACGGGCCATTTTTTTCAGAACAGCGGTCCCACCCCTTGCTCTCTCCACCCTTTCTTTTGCTCTCTCTTCCCCCCTCTCTTTTGCTTTCTTTCCCCCTCTCTTTTGCTTTGTTTCCCCCCTCTCCTTTGTTCTCTCTCTCCCCTCTTTTGCTCTCTCTCTCCCCTCTTTTGCTCTCTCTCTCCCCTCTTTGGCTCTCTCCATCCTTTTTTTTGCTCTCTCTCCCCCCTCTTTGGCTCTCCCCCCCCCCTTTGGCTCTCCCCCCCCTCTTTGGCTCCCCCCCCCCCTCTTTGGCTTCCCCCCCCCCTCTTTGGCTCTCTCCCCTCTTTTGCTCTCTCTCCTCTTTGGCTCTCTCTCTCCCCTCTTTGGCTCCCCCCCCCCTCTGGCTCTCTCTCCCCCCTCTTTGGCTCTCTCTCCCCCCTCTTTGGCTCTCTCTCCCCCCTCTTTGGCTCTCTCTCCCCCCTCTTTGGCTCTCTCTCCTCTTTGGCTCTCTCTCTCCCCCCTCTTTGGCTCTCCCCTCCCCTTTGGCTCCCCCCTCCCCTTTGGCTCCCCCCCTCTTTGGCTCTCCCCCCCCCTCTTTTGCTCTCCCCTCCCCTCTTTGGCTCTCTCCCCCCTCTTTTGTTCTCTCCCCCCCTCTTTGGCGCTCTCCCCCCCTCTTTGGCTCTCTCCCCCCCTCTTTGGCTCTCCCCCCCCTCTTTGGCTCTGCCCCCCCCTCTTTGGCTCTCTCTCCCCCCTCTTTGGCTCTCTTTCCTCTTTGGCTCTCTCTCCCCCCTCTTTGGCTCTCCCCCCCTTTAGCTCTCTCCCCCCCCTTTGGCTCTCCCCCCCCCTCTTTGGCTCTCTCTCCCCCCTCTTTGGCTCTCTCTCCACCCTCTTTGGCTCTCTCTCCTTTTTGGCTCTTTTTCCTCTTTGGCTCTCTCTCTCCCCCCTCTTTGGCTCTCCCCCCCTTCTCTTTGGCTCTCCCCCCCTTCTCTTTGGCTCTCCCCCCCCTTCTCTTTGGCTCTCTGCCCCCCCCTTCTCTTTGGCTCTCTGCCCCCCCTTCTCTTTGGCTCTCTGCCCCCCCCCCTTCTCTTTGGCTCTCTGCCCCCCCCCCCCCTTCTCTTTGGCTCTCTGCCCCCCCCCTTCTCTTTGGCTCTCTGCCCCCCCCGCCTTCTCTTTGGCTCTCTGCCCCCCCCGCCTTCTCTTTGGCTCTCTGCCCCCCCCCTTCTCTTTGGCTCTCTGCCCCCCCCCCCTTCTCTTTGGCTCTCTGCCCCCCCTTCTCTTTGGCTCTCTGCCCCCCCCTTCTCTTTGGCTCTCTGCCCCCCCCCTTCTCTTTGGCTCTCTGCCCCCCCCTTCTCTTTGGCTCTCTGCCCCCCCCCTTCTCTTTGGCTCTCTGCCCCCCCTTCTCTTTGGCTCTCTGCCCCCCCTTCTCTTTGGCTCTCTGCCCCCCCTTCTCTTTGGCTCTCTGCCCCCCCCCCTTCTCTTTGGCTCTCTGCCCCCCCCCTTCTCTTTGGCTCTCTGCCCCCCCTTCTCTTTGGCTCTCTGCCCCCCCTTCTCTTTGGCTCTCTGCCCCCCCTTCTCTTTGGCTCTCTGCCCCCCCTTCTCTTTGGCTCTCTGCCCCCCCCCCTTCTCTTTGGCTCTCTGCCCCCCCCCTTCTCTTTGGCTCTCTGCCCCCCCCTTCTGTTTGGCTCTCTGCCCCCCCCTTCTCTTTGGCTCTCTGCCCCCCCTTCTCTTTGGCTCTCTGCCCCCCCTTCTCTTTGGCTCTCTGCCCCCCCTTCTCTTTGGCTCTCTGCCCCCCCCCCTTCTCTTTGGCTCTCTGCCCCCCCCTTCTCTTTGGCTCTCTGCCCCCCCCCTTCTCTTTGGCTCTCTGTCCCCCCCCCCCTTCTCTTTGGCTCTCTGCCCCCCCCCCCCTCCTGCTCCCTCTCTGGCTCTGTCTTCGCGGGACCCCGCCCGACCACGCCCCATCGCGGCAACACCGCTGGCCACGCCCGGCCACGCCCCTCGCAACGCCCGGCCACGCCCCTCGCGACGCTCCCGTCGGCCACAAACAGCTGTGAGGTCTGGGGAGCGCGTTGCCGCTTCTCACGCAGCAGACCTCACAGCTGTTGAGTAGCTCGCGCTCCCTATCTCACAGCTGCTTGTATGCTGTGTACCTCGCGCTCCCAATCTGTCAGCTGTCAGCTATGCCGAGGTGCGCGAGAATAGAATCTAAGGCCAATTGTTTGTCTGTACTGCGCATGACGGCTTCAGACAAACACTTGTCTTTTATAATATAGGATATATATATATATATATATATATATATATATATATATATATATATATATATATATATATATATAAATATATATATATACAAGAAAGCTGCAGATCTGCACTCACTGGACTTTCAAAACATAATATTTTATTGTGAACAGTGATGTTTCAGGGATCAAACCATCCCCTTCCTCCAATGCACTTGTGTATATATATATTTATGTGTTTATACAGACATATATATACACATATAAACACATAAATACATATGTATACACATATATACACAAGTGCATTGAAGCCCTTTGCAGTCAAGTAGATGAAAACATGAAAAAGCATATTTATACAATATTAATTTTTAATAAAGTGTTGTACTGTGTATTTACTGTAAATACTTTACATTTCAATGTTCTGCACATAGCAAAATATGTTCTTTGCATTTATAAATAGATAATCCTATATTTCTGTATATATCTACATACCTATATATAATCATGTATGCATATATAGGTAAATATATAGTGTACCAGAGTATCATCAGATATATACAGAAATATGTATTTATGAATAAATAGAACATATTCTAGAATGTGAAATATTCATATTTTCATGTCAGGCTAGCACTGCTAAAAATATGCGATCGGGTTTGCGCACGACCAGGGTAGATTTTTTCCCACTTTTTTTGCCCCATTGACTTCTATGGGAGAATACATTAATGTGCCCGTAATTTTCTAAGTTTGGCTTTTTACGTAAATTGTGTAAGCTCACAACCAAAAACATTTTACTTTCAGCTTGTAATTTAAGCGCTACCTGGCGTGTGCAAAAAACGTACTTCTAGCGGAGTTAGCACTAGAGCGGGAGCATTAAATACTGCTCCATTTGCAATCTGGCCCTACAGCTTTAATTATTTTTAATTAAAAAAATAAAATCTGTAAAAATAATGATGTCATGCAATATATGTTCATGTTCCTGATCCCTAAATCCTCACAGTGATTATAATCCAAATATGATCATTTTCAGTGTTTATTAACTATCGGCTAGATTACGAGTTTTGCATTATGAGTGGCTCGGTACTAACTTGCAAGTTATTTCCACCGCTCACCTCCCATTGCGCTGCTATTACAGGTTTTGATAAACCCAGCGTTAGCAGGCAATATTGCAGCGTTGATCAAAATTGAGCTCCATACCGCACTCAAATACCATAGACATCAATGGGGAGAGCCGGCTAAAAAAAGCCTAACACCTGCAATAAAGGAGCGTAAAGCTCCGTAACGCAGCCCCATTGATTCCTATGGGGAAACAAAATTTATGCTTACACCTAACACCCTAACATAAACCCCGAGTCTAAACACCCCTAATCTGCTGCCCCCAACATCGCCACCACCTACATTACATTTATTAACCCCTAATCTTCTGCCCCCGACATCGCCGCCACCTACCTACACTTATTAACCCCTAATCTGCCGCCCCCTATTTCGCCGCCACCTACCTACACTTATTAACCCCTAATCTGCCGCCCCTAACATCGCCGCCACCTACATTACACTTATTAACCCCTACTCTTCCGCCCCCAACTTCGCCGCCACTATACTAAAGTTATTAACCCCTAACCCTAAGTCTAACCCTAACCCTAACACCCACTAACTTTAATATAATTAAAATAAATCTAAATAAAAATTACAATTAAAACCTAAATAATTCCTAGTTAGAACTAAATACTTATCTATAAAATAAACCCTAAGCTAGCTACAATATAATTAATAGTACATTGTAGCTAGCTTAGGTTTTATTTTTATTTCACAGGTAAGTTTGTATTTATTTTAACTATGTAGACCTGTAAAATAAAACTTAACCTGAGTTATACTAACACCTAACCTTACACTACAATTAAATAAATTACATTTATTAAATACAATTAACTAAATTACAAAACAAAACACTAAATTATACAAAATAAAAAAGAAATGATCAAATATTTAAACTAATTACACCTAATCTAATAGCCCTATCAAAATAAAAAAGCCCCCCCAAAATAAAAAAAACTAGCCTAAACTAAACTGCCAATGGCCCTTAAAAGGGCCTTTTGCGGGGCATTGCCCCAAAGAAATCAGCTCTTTTACCTTTAAAAAAAATACAAACAACCCCAGAACAGTAAAACCCACCACCTACACAACCAAACCCCCCAAATAAAATCCTATCTAAAAACCCTAAGCTCCCCATTGCCCTGAAAAGGGCATTTGGATGGGCATTGCCCTTAAAAGGGCATTTAGCTCTTTTTCAGCCCAAACCCTAAACTGAAAATAAAACCCACCCAATAAACCCTTAAAAAAACCTAACCCTTGAAGATCCACTTACAGTTTTTGAAGACCGGACATACATTGAGATTTCTCTTGTTTTCAAGTATGTCCTGGGTCCACAAAACATGCATTGATACAATAGGGTACAATAAAATACAAAAACAATATTAATACTTAATATATGCAAAATTTAACATAGAGCAGCCAATAGAATGTGAGCTCAATCCTATTGACTGATTGCATCAGCCAATAGGATTTTTTCCCCTTTAATTCCGATTGGCTGATAGAATTCTATCAGCCAATCGGAATTCAAGGGATGCCATCTTGGATGACGTCTCTTAAAGGAACCTTCATTCTTCAGTAGCCGTCGTCAGAAGAGGATGCTCCGCGCCGGATGTCTTGAAGATGGAGCCACTCTGCGTCGGAAGGATGAAGATAGAAGATGCCGTCTGGATGAAAACTTCTGCCCACCTGGAGGACCACTTCATTCCGTCTGGATGTTGCGTGACGGCCAAAAAAGTGTGTGGTACAGATATACCTGCAAGACTCGTAATACCAGCGGTAGTGAAAAAGCAGCATTATGAGGCTTTTTCACCCATAACGCAAAACTCGTAATCTAGCCGTATGTATTAATTACTTGGGATTTTGTTATGAATTTTGCTTTTCTTTGGTGTCCTCTCAGAAAATTATAGTAGAAAAATACATGGTAGCTCAACATACAGACATACTTTAACAATTTTACATTTTTCTATCATATTTTTTACTTTTGGAATTTGATCCTCAGCTTCCACATCACTCCTCTAACTAAATATGTCTGTCCACCAAACAGACAATCGTGCAATGCAGTACATGAACTTTCACCATTACATATTAGCAGTTAGTGGTGGTGACATAATTTAATGGCATAACATTTTAAATATTGTTTGTCCATTTTCATTTGGTTTAACTCTTCAGAAATATTAACATATTTTAGTGTAGTCTGCAAAAAGCCACTCCTTCCTTTGATGCCCACTGATAGCAAACCTTAAACACAACAAGCCTTAACACTGATGCCTGAGGCACACAACTAATCTAATCCCACTACAGAATGTACTTTATTAATTAAAATACTTTAAGACCTACAGAAAATATTTTTTTTATTAATTCACATTCAGAGAATCTTCAAATGTGATTACTCCACTAAGTATAAATCCATATTGTCAACATGCGTATGCACCAGTAGGCGTATTAAGGGTTTGTGCTGCCCTAGGCATTCAAAATTCTGCTGCCCCAACCACCCTCATTATAGTCCTTTTTTGGCAATAATATTGTTTGGTCAGGGTGTAAAAGTAAATGTTCACCAGGGCTTGTAAACCTACACACAGTATATACCGTGATAGTGATACTTTTTTGCTCCTTAAAGAGACAGTTTAGTCCGAATTAAAGTTTTATGATTCAGATAGGGCATGCAAATTTTAAACAACTTTCCAATTTACTTTTTCATCAAATTTGCTTTGTTCTCTTGGTATTCTTAGATGAAAGCTAGCCTAGGTAGACTCATATGCTAATTTCTAAGCCCTTGATGGCTGCCTTTTATCTGATGGCATTTGACAGTTTTTCACTGGTACAGGGCGTTAGTTCATGTGAGACATATAGATAACGTGCTCACGCCCATGGAGTTATTTAAGAGTAAGCACATTTATTGCTGACATGCAAGTCTGTCAAAAGATCTGAGATAAGGAGGCAGTCTGCAGAAACTTAGATGCAAGTTAATCAGAGGTAAAAAGTATATTAATTTTACAGTGTTGGTCAATGGTTATGCAAAACTGCAGAATAGATAATAAAGGGATTATCTACCTTTTTAAACAATAGGAATTCTGGAGTAGACTGTCCCTTTAATTTAATTTTACACATTGCGTTATTAAATGCACTTTTTTACCATAAATTTTGGTGATTTGAGTCGCATATAGAATTCTGTTTAGGCTGACCATATTGACGCTTTAAAAAGGGACACATATGAAAATACATATGTCAGGGTTCTTATACAAAACATTTCTTTAAGCAGCCCTTAAAAGAGCCCTGACATATGTGTTTTCATATGAGTCCCTTTTTAAAGCGGCAATATGGTCACCCTAGTTCTGTTACATCACTTAGCTCATTCGATAGAGTTAAATTTTTGTAAGTAGAATTCCCAGAGGGGCATTTTCCATCATCATATATTTTGCATTTTTCTTGTATTTTTTATCCTTCAAGTATTTATTCACATTTTATCACATAGTGATTTGCATTCTGGGACTGATTTGCTACACACTTGTGTGTGTGTTTTTTTCTGTTATATTTTTCATCCTCATTTCTAGTGTTGTTTTTTTTTTTATATATTTATTCTTATTTTTATGTTTTGCTTGTATGATCTTATTCATTTATATATACTCATGTGTATCTGTTACCATAAGGGTCCTTTCTTTTGATCTATCAGTGATTACGCTATAGGAGTTTTGTACTATTTCTTGTCTTATATACATATATATATATTTATATATAAAATACAGATGGCTAACGCTAGTTTAGTCCCCTGCCTATCTTAACAAAAAGTGCTGCCCCCCCTAAAGTCTGCTGCCCTAAGCAAGTGCCTTGTTTGCCTAGGACAAAATACGCCCCTGGTATGCACGGTATTATTTAATTATTTGTAACATTTCAGAATCCCACAACTACCGTAGTGAACTTTCAATGCTAACAGTTAACTAAATACTTTGTTATGGAGTAAAAAATAAGACAATTGTTAGAATTAATAGTATGTTTCGGCTAGATTGCGAGTTTTGCGGTAAGAGCGGCTCGTGCTAACTTGCAAGTTATTTCCACCGCTCACCTCCCTATAGCGCTGCTATTACAGTTTTTCATAAACCCGGCATTAGCAATCAATATAGCAGCGTTCAGCAAAATTGAGCTCCATACCGCACTCAAATACCAGTGCTGCTTTGAGCTGGTTTTACGTGCTCGTGCACGATTTCCCCATAGACATCAATGGGGAGAGCCGGCTAAAAAAAAGCCTAAAACCTGCAATAAAGGAGCGTAAAGCTCTGTAACGCAGCCCCATTGATTCCTATGGGGAAACAAAAGTTATGTTTACACCTAACACCCTAACATAAACCCCGAGTCTAAACACCCCCTAATTTATTGCCCCCAACATCGCCGCCACCTACATTACACTTATTAACCCCTAATCTGCCGCCCCGCCACTGCCGCCACCTACCTACACTTATTAACCCCTAATCTGCCGTCCCCAATGTCTCCGCCACCTACCTACACTTATTAACCCCTAATCTGCCGCCCCCAATGTCGCTGCCACCTACCTACACTTATTAACCCCTAATCTGCCGCCCATAGCATCGCCGCCACCTACATTACACTTATTAACCCCTAATCTGCCACCCCCAACGTCACCACCACTGTACTAAAGTTATTAACCCCTAAACCTAACCCTAAGTCTAACCTTAACCCTAACACCCACTAACTTTAATATAATTAAAATAAATCTAAATAAAAATTACTATCATTAACTAAATAATACCTTTTTTAAAATAAATACCTGTAAAATAAACCCTAAGCTAGCTACAATATAACTAATAGTTGCATTGTAGCTATCTTAGGTTTTATTTTTATTTTACATATAAGTTTGTATTTATTTTAACTAGGTAGACTAGTTAGTAAATAGTTATTAACTATTTACTAGCTACCTAGTTAAAATAAATACAAATTTACCTGTAAAATAAAACCTAACCTGAGTTACACTAACACCTAACCTTACACTACAATTAAATAAATTACATTAATTAAGTACAATTAACTAAATTACAAAAAAACCCCACTAAATTACACAAAATAAAAAAGAAATTATAAAATATTTAATCTAATTACACCTAATCTAATAGCCCTATCAAAATAAATAAACCCTAGCCTACAATAAACTACCAATGACCCTTAAAAGGGCCTTTTGCGGGGCATTGCCCCAAAGAAATCAGCTCTTTTACCTGTAAAAAAATAATACAAACACCCCCCCCCAACAGTAAAACCCACCACCTACACATCCAAACCCCCCAAATAAAATCCTATCTAAAAAAACCTAAGCTCCCCATTGCCCTGAAAAGGACATTTGTATGGGCATTGCCCTTAAAAGGGCATTTAGCTCTTTTTCTGCCCAAACCCTAAACTAAAAATAAAACCCCTCCAATAAGCCCTTGAAAAAACCTTACACTAACTCCCGAAGATCCACTTACAGTTTTTGAAGACCGGATATCCATCCTCAACGAAGCCGGGAGAAGTCTTCGAAGCGGCAATGTCTTTAATTTAGCCTTTTGGGAAGTATTGCAAGCGAACAATACGTCTTATGCAGAAGGTTATTTGATACTAGGGGGAGACTTTAATATGGCACCACAGCACCCTCTTGATAGATTAAGACAGAACCCCTCGTGTCTTAAAAGCAAAATAGATAATCTGGAATCAAAGCTCTTTACCAGGCTTTTTCGGAATCTTAGGGTTTGTGACCTTTGGAGATTACAAAACCCTGATACTAGCGATTTTACATGCCTCTCTAAGGCACATAAACTGTTTCTAGAATTGATTTACTTCTTCTGGATGAAAGGCTGTGCAAAAGGGATTCTTCCTATTTGTATCTCCGATCACGCTCCTATCTTTCTTGATTTCCAGTTCAGTGATCCTGCATACAGGAATCATAGTTTTTTTCACCTGTATATTTGTCATCAGATCTTAAGTTTAAAAACTGGCTCAATTCCAAGTTTGAGGAGTCTGTGTTTTTTAATCAGGAATATACCAGTCGTCCCGCTGTTTTCTGGGAAACTGCAAAAGCGGTTCTCAGAGGGGAGATATTAGCCTATAGCATTAAAAGGACAAAGAAACTTAAATTAAGGGAAAGAGAAGTCCTGAGATCAGTATCTAACTCTTATAATCGTTACTTAATGGAGAAAACAGCAGAGAATTGGACAAGATATACTCGAGCATTAGGGGAAAGAGATTCTTTCCTTCTTTATAGGGCTACCCAGAAAGATCTAAGATTTCAGGCTAATTTATATAGGTATGGAAATAGAACAGGGAAACTCCTTACAAATCTAGTCAACAGAGATAAAGGTTCACCTCTGATTGACTCCCTTCAAAGCGCAGGTAAAACTCTGAAGACAGCAGAAGTGCTCCAGATGGCCTTTTCAGACTAGTATCAAGATTTATACTCCCTCAGGATATCAAATAACCTTGAACATGAGGATTTTTGGAGTAAAATCTCCTATCCATACTTAACACCCAACTTAGCTGAAACTCTTAACTCTCCCATCTCTGAGTTAGAAGTGTCTAGCGCATTTCAGGATCTTTCCTTAAATAAAGCCCCAGGTACGGATGCTCTCCCCAAAGAATTTTATAAAATACTATCGCCTTTAATTGTACCTTACTTAACTACACTCTTTAATGATATTTGCAATAAGGGAAATGAGGCTACATCTAATTTTGCTGCTTCCTATACTACCCTAATATTAAAACAAAGGAAAGACCCATGTAATCAAATAGTAAATGGAGGATAATTACACTTTATTAACATATATACTTAAACAGACGTTACTAATAGGAGATGCTGGTAAAAAATGTAGAGTCATGGGTATAGTAACCTGCAGACTGTAATTCAGAGTGATCCTTTTGTAACCAGCATTCACCCATAAGCAATAACACAGACCTATAGCCCTGTTGAATACGGATTATAAACTACTTGCCTCTATTTTAGCACAAAGGCTCCAATCTCTTCTTCCTAGTATTATTCACAAAGATCAAGCCGGATTCCTGTCCAAACAAAACTCATCAGCTAAAATAAGGGAAGTCTTTCTCACCCTAGATTATTTTATAACCATGGAGAGGCTGGGATATGGGGAGGGGGAGGACACCCCGGATCTAGCAATTATTTCTATTGACGCTGAAAAAGCTTTCAATTCGGTGCACTATGACCACTTGTTATTTTCTCTACATCGCTTCGGCTTCAGAGGTAACTTTCTTAACTTTATTGAGAATCTTAATAGGAAGGCCTCTACAAAGATGCTGGTAGATGGTTTTATGTCTCAGGATATAGTGCTAAGAAGAGGAACTAGACAGGGATACCCTCTCTCCTCTTCTCTTCGATATCTCCATTGAACCCTTTGCTATTTTAATTAGACAGCAACTTGAAGGTATTAAGATAGGCAAAAAGGAGCTTAAAATAGCACATTATGCCGATGATATTATTATTTACATCACAAATACCCGTATTAATATTCCAAAACTCCTTTCAATTATAGAACAGTTCGGATCCTTTTTCTGATTATAGAGTTAACACCGCAAAATTCAAACTCCTGTGGATTAAACAAACCAAAGAATCACTGCTAAACTTACCCTTTAGCGTAGTCCTGGATTCATTCAGGTATCTCTGCATTACAATATCCTCTAATTCCGACAGCTGGTACAGTTTAAACATTCTCCCAGTGCTAAATAAAATGAAAGAAAGTCTGAAAAACTGGCAAAACTTCCCCCTTTCTCTCTCAGGGCGCATAGCCCTATACAAGATGATTCTTCTCCCTAAACTTCTCTATATTCTTCAGAATACTCCATTGATTCTGAAGGGGAAAGAAATTATGCTGTTCAACATTGCATTGAGATGTTTTATCTGGCAAAACAAAAAACCTAGAATCTCACTACCAAAATTTTCCCTTCCTAGGAAATATGGCAGGCTTGCCCTCCCAGATCTCTGGCTTTACAACCAGGTTTTTCTCGCGCGCATAGTAACAGATTTGAATTTTTCCAGAGATTATGTTACAGATAATGAGCTGGAAAAAAGTGTATCTTATCCCTTCTCTCCTCTGAAGCTAATTCACTGTAACCATAGTTCAACTCCACGTGAAGTGAAAAAATTGAGAACTATCTACAACCCGATACAGGCATGCAGGAGGATTTGCAACTCTTTAGCTGTAGAGCATAGGGTTTCTAAATACATTCCACTGTTGGGTAACCCCCAATTTCAAGCAGGGCTACACTTAACACTTTTTCAAAAGGGGAATAATCTAGGTCTTGGTAATGTCTCTCAGATGCTAGACTTTGATAGGAGATGTATAAAAACTGTTGGCTTCCTCAGGGAGGGAGTTCAAACTCCCTCAAAAGGATTTTTTTGCTTACTTACAAGCAAGACACTTAGCGCTTAAAGTAATAAATGACTTTGAATGGAACTGGTCCCTGGGGAACATTGAGAATTGGCTTGTCCTAGTTAAGAACTGGCATATGTCAATCTCCTTCTGTTATCAATTTCTGAGCTCTTCTAAGGGTACTCTCAATCTGGAAAAGATCTTGTCCAAATGGGCTGTAGCAACATTGCAAAACTGTTTGAATTCTAGGCTTTCCCAATCCTCAAGAAATGATGCGAGTTACTTTCTCTTCTTCCTGGAGAGAACCACACATCAAATTACTTCTTATGACTTATTTCACGCTGGATAAAAGCTTTAAATGTAGGAATGCCAACTTTAACACTTGCCCTAAATGTTCGCTTGTATCAGCCAATCTTGTGCATATGTTATGGGACTGCCCAAAAATCAGAAACTTCTGGCTTAATAAGACACTGGGTCTTCCCTCTGATTCTGACATTGATAAATATAGTGTTTCTTTGGACTGACCCAGGGAAGCAGCAGGTTAACAAAATTAATTTTTAAAAAGTGGAAAGGGAGAGCGACCCCTAGCATTTCAGAAATTAAGAATTGTCTAAAGAAACAATGCATCCTAGAACAGTTTGATACTAACTTAAATGATGATCAGGACATAAGAGAGTTTTTTCTGAAATCGTCGGCCTTTATTAAAGTCCTTCCTCCTAATGAAATCGACTTTCTAATCTATCCATTTAGAAACTCAGAACTGGTCTTGTTGGGTCTGTGGTAACCTACCGTCTCCATGCATTTCCTTTTTTTTTTTGCTAAGTTTTGCTTTTTGTTGTTTTGTTTTGTGTTGTCTTGTTTTGTTAAGTTATGCTTTGCTCTGTTTTGTTTAGTTTTGAGTAGCTTTGTTTTATATTCTGTCTGTTTTTTTGTTTTGTTTGTTTTTTTGTCGTTGTTATATGGTAAATATATGTTTAAAAAATATACAACAGTTTCCTTAGCTTTGTAGGAACTGGCATATTCATGTTGCTTTATTATATATCTGTCAATGATAATCAATATAGTTTTGTATAAGCCTGTGAAGATAGACTGAAGGTTGGGCCTTAATCCTATATGTTTTGAATTCTGTTTTACCCGAGGGCACGGGAAAAACTCTGTGTCCTCTTTGTTTGTTTTGTTATGTTTTTTTTGTCATATGCATTATTCTGTTCTATTTAAATAAAAGTTTTTTTTTAAAAAATTACATTCCCTATTTAAATCATGAAAGTTTTTTTTGGACTTGACTATCCCTTTAACATGTGCAAAACAAATGCTCAAATTTCCATGGGGAAAAAATGCCCTCACTTGCACCGATGACAGTACAGAAATTCATGAGACCAATGCTGAATACTCATAACATCAATGCATACAAACTAAACATAACAGGCTACCACATTGTCACCTGTACTCAAGTATGCATGTGACCAAGCAGGAATAATCTGTAGATTGTGTTTTTGCAGGCTATCTTTCCATTTGCTTAGACATCTATAAAGCCTATGGGAGAGTCATTATAATGTTGTTGTTATTTTTTAAAGGGTGAGTCCCTTTAACTAAAATTTTAAATGCACTAAGTCACACAAACAACTCTTGAACAGGTAAACCCTATGAATTTCTTACTATATTTTAAAACACTTCATTGTGCACATATTAGTTACCATTATAATATTTAAACAGTGTGAAACATTTCTAGTTATGAATACATTATCACTTTCTGGTAAATGCAAACATAAATATTAAAGTTGAAATGATTATTAAACTCATATACTTATTACAAGTAATGTTTTCTCATTTTTCCATACATGTTTCACACCAAATACCTGGTACTCATTGAGCAGCACCTGGGCCAGCTGGCTGGATCCGCTCCCCATGTTTACAGCGCACACAGCAAACTTGTCACCCTAGAACTACCAATGTCTACCATTTTCCATCTCCAATGTCACTGTAGCCCGGGGCAACCTATATTTTGCATACCCGCTTCCACCTCTTTCTAACTAATAAAGTAGAGGTGACTTGCACTCTAGACTCAGCCTCTGGCTAACGGCGAAAATGAGCTCCTCTCAGCTCAATGACTATCTCCGCAATGGGATTTCGCACTATTGAGGGGGAGGAGCCTCGTCAAGCGTCATTACGTGACTGGAGTGATTACATATCCGGACCATTAGCACCACCTCACTCGCACTGTCGCACAGGCTAAACTGTGTGATTAAGACAGTATAGGGATGGTTTGGAGGCTGGGAGCAGGCTGCAGGCAAATGTAAAAGAGGAGTATATGACAGGCATGTAGGCTATAACCGCACGTGCGGTTAAATAAATAGAATAAAAAAGTTAAAAATGTTTTATTTTTATTTATTTTTAAAAACAATTTGGCTTTTTACTTTTTTGGGGTACAAATTAAATATAATTTTCCAATAGAGGGACTATTGGAAAAATTATATTTTATTCATGGGGAATTTTTTTTTCATTTGGGCTGGGGGTTCACATGCGGCTATGTGCATATAGAGGAGCCTCCACTTCTTTATACCCCTGTTTTTCAGCTGATGGCCTGTAAGGCAGAGGGCTACCAATGGGGTGTGCTTTGTCCTGTGCGCTCTTTGAAGCCTTCAGTTCCTTTTTGCACTGCTCTGTTGGTACATTGGCAGTAGTGAGTTAATTGCACATTACCTTGACAATTTTTTGCTGGTTGGGCCTCCAAATTTGTGAGAGTGTGCCAAGTTGATAAAGGTGATGTCGCTTCTCATGGAAAGGTTTGATGTACCACTAGCTGAGAATAAAACTCAGGGACCTTGCACGCAGTTAACCTTTCTCTGGATTGAAATAGATACCCGTGCTTTGTCATTTGCCTGATGATAAGTTGGGCTGTTTGCTGGAAGCAGTTTGGGCAGCTCCTGCAGCTCTGTTTTTTTACTTTGACAGTTTTGCAATCTTTCCTGGGATTGCTGAATTTTGCATGCAGGGTGATCCCATGGGTGGCATTTTTAACAGGTGGCTGGAGGTGCAATTGCAAGTAAACCTGGGATGCCTGTAAGAGAATCAAGGTGACGAGGGACTTGGCTGAAGATCTGACGGTTTGGAAAAGGTCCTTGCAGGAGTTTAATGGCATACGGCTGTTGCACAACAGGGAGGTGTAGAGTAAGGCCCTTCAATTGTTCACTGATGCTGCTGGGGCATCCAGCTTCAGAGCTTACTTTGGAGGTGAGTGGTGTGTGGGTGCAGTTCAGGCAGCTGCTGCAGCTCTGCTTATAGCTTTGAGAGGTTTGCAATCTTTACTAGGATTGCTGAATTTTGCATGCACAGTGATACCCATGGGTGGTATTTTCAACAGGTGGCTGAAGGCGCATATGCAAGGGACCTGGGATGCCTGGAGGAGAATGAAGGTGATGAGGGATATGGCTAAATATCTGACAGTTTGGGAAAGGCTCTTGTGGGAGTTTAATGGCATACGGCTGTGGCACAATGGGGAGCTGTCGAGTGAGGCACTTGAATTGTTCACTTGACACGTCTGGAGCTGTTTCCGATAGTGGTGGTAGTGGAGCTGTGGGCAGATCAGTTGCACAACCATTTCATTGTGTTTTGGTCTGACAATTTGAGCATTGGAGATTCAGCGAGATTAGAGCAGTTATATCTGTATCAGGCAGAAGGAAATAGCTGTGTAGAGAGTCTCTAGCAGTATGTAGCTAACAGGAAACAATATCCAAGCACTGAATTGATGGTAATCAGTGCTTTTAACAGGTGAGGAGGAAGGAGGAACAAAAGAATTTAAAGCAATAGTTATAATCCATGACAAATACTTTCGCAGTTTTTTTGAGCTCTGAGGGTGGGGGAGTTATTTTCCCCTTTGAAGAGTTGTGTGGGTTATGGCATGCAGTATGATCGCATGAAAGTCTATGATGATGTGGCTATTCTGTTCATTTCCCAATCCATGGTGGATCAGGAGGCACGCAGGGCGTGTTTGTCATTAGGTACGCAGTCAGTGAAAGACTGTTGTCTGGTGGTGCTTGTTTATGACTGTGGTGGTACGTCTGGTTAAGGGTAGTCAATTTTTTGTACAGGAGGACGGATCATCACTGTCTCAATTCCAATTTGGTAAGGTTTTGAAAAGAGCTGTGGTCTCAGCAGGTCTAGACCCTGCACAAATCGCTCTTTATTCCTTTCATATCGGGGCAGCAACATAGGTGGCTGTTTAGGGGCTGTCTGGTGGCAACATTTGCATATTGGTTAGATAGAGATCAAACTGGTTTACATTTTATATCAGACCTCTTCCAGTTGTTGGTTCTCTAGTTTAATTTATGTTCTTTTTCTCTTCGGTTACTTTTGCACCCACAAATTTTGTTTGTTTCAGGTGCTTCCAGAGTGGTTTGAGTGTGGATGCAAGATCCCCATAAATGGTGGAGTAATCCCGATATCATTGTTTTGCACCTTGGGGATAAAGACATTTGGGCTGTTCCTGCTCTGGAATTTATTAAGATAGTGCAGTCAGATTTAAAGGACAGTCAACCTAAAAATAATTCTTACTTATTTAGATAATGTTTGCAACGAATAGTACAGCAAACATTATGCCAATGTGGATCGCTATATATAGGGATATTTATCAAGCCATCAACCGCAAATACACTGGAATTTAGGAGGACAAAGAGAAACTACAAAGTAGATGCTGTTTACAGGAACCCCCCTAAGGACTGAGCTCCCTATATCTTTGCAGGTATCCACGAGTGACCACTCTATTTTTCTTCTTTGTTTCCTTTGCTACCCATTCTTAACAATTTTTTCTTTCTTCTTATTTCCTTCCAGAGCAATTACAGTGGTGTTTTTATACTGAATATAAATATATGATGAGATCTTTGATATAACAATAACTCATATTCGCACAGATAGGATGTTTATCATGTGGAGTCAATGAGGCCTATTTATCAAGCCGTCAACCACAAATACGCTGGAATTCCGCAACATAATTGTGGCGAGCCTGATTCTCCCCATTTATCAAAGCCTACAGACCGGCAAAAGTTGAAATTTGTGACGTAACATATGATCCCCCAGTCTCAATGCAACACAGATTGATGCTTACGTCATTACAGATATACAAATTCGGCACTATCTGACAACTTTTGCTAGTAATCAAATTTCTAACAGGTACGTTCACCGCTATTCCAGCCCAGCGTACCTGCTTTTCAATCCGCCACCCTGGAAGCCGCGGATGCCATAGGAATCAATGGGACTCTTAAAGCAGCGAAAGCTCATGTTCGATGCTGCCAGATATCCCATTGATTTCTATGCTAGAATAAAAGTTATGTTTACACCTAACACCCTAACATAAGCCCCCAGCCTAAACACCCCTAATCTGCCACCCCGACATTGCCGCAACCTAAATAAAATTATAAACCCCTATTCTGCCGCTCCCAGACACCTCTGCCACCTACATAATGTTATTAACCCCTATTCCGCCGCTCCCGGACCCCACTGCAACTAAATAAATGTATTAGTCCCTAAACCTCGGGCCTCCCACATCACTACCACTAACTAAACCTATTACCCCTAAACCGCCAGCCCCCCACATCGCCATAAACTAAATTAAGCTATTAACCCCTAAACCTAACAACCCACTAACTTTACATTAAATATTAACTCATCCCTAGCTTATAATAAATTTAAACTTACCTTTAGAATTAAAATAAACTATATTAAACTACTAATTAATCTACCCTAACTATTATACTACAATTACATTAAACTATATTAAACTATTAATTAACCTACCCTAATATACTAAAATTACATTAAACTAGCAATTAAATAACTATATTACATATTTAAAAATCTAACCCTACTCAAGTTATTTAAATCTACTATAAAAAATTACTAAGTTACAAAAAATAACAACGTTACAAAAAATAAAAAACACTAAGTTACACAAAATAAAAAAGAAATGATCAAATATTTAAACTAATTACACCTAATCTAATAGCCCTATCAAAATAAAAAGCCCCCCAAAATAAAAAAAAAACCCTAGCCTACAATAAACTACCAATGGCCCTTAAAAGGGCCTTTTGCAGGGAATTGCCCCAAAGAAATCAGCTCTTTTACCTGTAAAATAAAATACAAACACCCCCCCCAACAGTAAAACCCACCACCCACACAACCAACCCCCCCAAATAAAAACCTAAGCTCCTCATTGCCCTGAAAAGGGCATTTGTATGGGCATTGCCCTTAAAAGGGCATTTAGCTCTTTTTCTGCCCAAAGTCCCTAACCTAAAATTAAAACCCACCCAATAAAGCCTTAAAAAACCTAACACTAACCCCGAAGATCCACTTACAGTTTTTGAAGAGCGGACATCCAAGTGGCAAGAAGTCCTCAGCAAAGCCAGCAGAAGTCTTCATCCAAGCGGGCCGAAGTCTTCCTCCAAGTGGGCAGAAGTCTTCATCCAGACGGATGTGGAGCAGCTCCATCTTCAAGACATCCGGCGTGGAGCATCCTCTTCTTATAATGACTCTTGCAGAATGAAGTTTCCCTTTAAATGACGTCATCCAAGATGGCGTCCCTTACATTCTGATTGGCTGATAGAATTCTATCAGCCAATAGGAATTAAGGTGCAAAAATCCTATTGGCTGTTGCAATCAGCCAATAGGATTGAGCTTTCATCCTATTGGCTGATCCAATCAGTCAATAGGATTGAGCTCACATTCTTTTGGCTGATTGGAATAGCCAATAGAATGCGAGCTCAATCCTATTGGCTGATTGGATCAGCCAATAGGATGAAAGCTCAATCCTATTGGCTGATTGCAACAGCCAATAGGATTTTTTCCACCTTAATTCCTATTGGCTGATAGAATTCTATCAGCCAATCAGAATGTAAGGGACGTCATCTTGGATGACGTCATTTAAAGGGAAACTTCATTCTGCAAGAGTCGTCGTAAGAAGAGGATGCTCCGTGCCGGTTGTCTTTAAGATGGAGCAGCTCCATGCCGGATGGATGAAGAAAGAAGATGCCATCTGGATGAAGACTTCTGCCCGCTTGGAGGAAGACTTTGGCCCGCTTGGATGAAGACTTCTGCCGGCTTTGCTGAGGACTTCTTGCCGCTTGGATGAAGACTTTTCCTGGCACCAAGTTATGCCAATATATATGGATTTTTTTTTTAAACCAATCATGTATGGCAAAGTGTAGAATTTGGTGCAGACCTGGTGTACTGGCACAGATATATAGATAATATTATCTGTATATGGAAGGGGGAGAGATAAAATTGACCCATTTTGTAAGCACTCTTAATGATAATAATCAATATGTTAAACTAACCACTAAATATTACCAACACAAAATAAACTTTTTGGATCTAACTTTATATATTTACAAAAATATGGTACATAGCAAAACATTCTTCAAGAAGTGTGATACAAACACATATATAAAACAAGACAGTTGTCTTCATCCTAACTGGTTAAAGGCAGTGCCAAAAAGTCAATTTTTAAGAATCTGCAGAAACTGCAGTAAAATAGAAGATTATGACCAACAATCTGAGGTTTTTAAAGAAAGATTTATTCAAAAAGGATATGATAGAAAAATCTTACAACACGAAAGTAATGAAGTTAAAAATAAAAAAGATCTGATCTACTAGAGACTAATAAAAAAGGTAACACAATGAACAATAATTTCCCTACATTTGTGACCACGTTTAATGTAGAACATAAAACAATTAAAAAGATTGTAGAAAACCACTGGCACATTTTGAAGGAGGACGTATATCTGAGATCATCAAATCCAACTAAACCAATAGTTATTTACAGAAAGGGACAACTTTTTAAACAGAAACTAGCCCCCTCGATGATAAAGGGTATAGCTCCCAAAAAAAACACTCCAGATTAGCAACATGACAGGTTTCTTTACCTGTGGAAAATGCAAAGGTTGTAATTACACTAGAAGAACACATAAATCATTTAATTCCACAGTCACAGGGAAAAAATATGAAATAAAATAATTTATTACATGCAAAAGTAAAAATGTCATATACTTGTTGCAGTGTGGCTGCAAGTGTCAATATTTAGGACAAAACAAGAATCACCAAAATAAAGTAGAAAAAAATCACGATGATCATGGAGTGCCACTACATTGCAATAATTACAAATTTATCACAAAAGAAATTTTTTTTATGGATAGAGATAGAAAAAGTTGAATTACACTGGAGAGGGGGAAATATAGCTAAATAGTTAGATCAAAGGGAACTAAAATGGATACATATGTTAAAAACATATGCCCACTGGGGTTTAAATAAAGATACAAAAATTGCTGCTTTTGTCTAATAATAACTATCTAAAGTGAATTAATGATACAATAATTACTGCCCTTGTGTAACTATTTAAAGTTAGTAGAGACGGGGGAGGAGCCTGATGCGCACGAGAATGGCCGCATAATTTCTTTGCTCTTTTATTATTATTATTATCGGTTATTTGTAGGGCGCCAACAGATTCCGCAGCGTTATAAACAAAGGGGAGTACAACAAAACAATTAAAGGGATCAAATGGGTAGAGGGCCCTGCCAAGAGTTGCACTGTTGTAATCCACTCTTAAGAAGGTGAT